>NW_025834733.1:59716-138196 GCF_002878395.1 Capsicum annuum
ATCACTTGAAAATTTGAATTCATGACTTGAAATTGGTTTAGTGTTGATACTTGAAATGTGAATTCATGACTTGAAAATGGTTATGTTTAGTCACTTGAGAAGTGAATTAGAGAGTTGAAAATGGTTAAGTGTAGTGTTTTGAAATGTGTACTAGTCACTTGAAAAGTGGATTATCGACTTAAAAATGGTTTAGTGTAGTTCTTGAAAGGTGAACTTGTGTTTTAAAATTTGTAAAGTGTAATCACTTGAAAATGTAAATTCATGACTTGAAATTGGTTTAGTGTTCATACTTGAAATGTTAATTCATGACTTGAAATTGATTAAGTTTAGTCACTTGAGAAGTTAATTAGAGAGTTAAAAATGGTTGTGTGTAGTGTTTTTAAATGTGTACTAGTGACTTCAAATTAATCAAGTGTAGTTACTTGAGAAGTGAATTAATGACTTGAAAATGGTTTAGTGTAGTTACTTGAAAGATGTACTTGTGTTTTGAAATTAGTAAAGTGTAATCATTTGAAAATGTGAATTCTTGACTTGAAATTGGTGCACCTCCTCTTGTAGAAGAAGATATTGATGTAAATTTGATTGGTCTAATTCCTGGAGATACGGACATGCTTGATAGAGTGTTTATCAAGCCTGATGGATCTTCATAAGTTTATTTTTAAATTGATAGGTTTGGTTTTTTCATTAATAAAATATTCAATTTTACATATTTATTATGTTATTTACAGATAGTATCTTGCGTCAAAAGAAGTTAATGAGGTTATAAGGGAGAGTGTTATGAGACTTTTTACATATCCTTGGTACGAGTGGTGGAACATTCCAATAGTCTTTAAACAAGCCATGTTTCAATTATTTGATTAACTTATATATATATATATATATATATAGATACCCGTCATATAAAATCATATAACACTAGTTAATTGATTTTCAGACAATGTGTTGTTGGTTGGCAAAGCACGATCAGGCCATTTCTACAATTTTTGAGAGACATGCTGCTATGTCACATTAGATTTCACATCTTAGATGTGCCTTGACACATGCCGTTGCTCCTAATTCAAGTAGCGAAGAGGAAACGTAGAGTGGTAAGGAGTTTGTTGGGGATACTCCTTAGTGTTGTGTTGTTTGACTTGACTTTTAGATAATTTTTAGATATTTTTGAACTTAGCTTTTAATTTAGTGAAAAATCTTTATGAGTGTTTAAGTATTTTGAATGTTGTTGGATTCAATGTTTAAGTGTTGTTGATTTAAATTTCTTAAATAATTTGTTGATGTAGTGTGTTGTATGATTACTGTAATAATGTGTGTTGTATAAGGGATGTATATACTGAATTGCATTTTTATTTAGCAGGTGGGTAAAAGAAATGCAAATTTCTGGAATAAAAAAAATACAGAAAAGCGACGATGAGCGTCGTTTTTTTTATTCATTATGAAGAATAAAAAGCGACAACCAATGTCGCTTTTTTTATTATGAAAAACAAAAAGTGACGATGATCTTCGCTTTTTATTCATTATGAAGAACAAAACGCGACGACCAACGTAGTTTTTTTTTTTTAAAATAAATTTTATTTTTCTCAAATTACGACGGACAATGTCAATTTTTCTAAAAAATTTTTTTTCAATAAAATGACGCACAACACCATTTTTTGTTCACCATGTATTAAACAAAAGTGACAAACAACATCGCTTTTTGTTGATCATGTATTAAACAAAAAGCAACGCACAACGTCTCTTTTTGTTCATCATGTGTTCTTCACATGAAGAATAAAAACCGACGCACAATGTTGCTTTTTTCAGAAATTACTAAATTTTTTTTTCCAAAAGAGACACTAGCCATCATAATTAAGTGATGCAGGCCGTCATTTTCAAAAAACAATGCCCCTTTTTAAGACGAAAAAAAATTGATGGATTTTCATCATTTTTGCCAAAAAAGCATCGTTGGTCGTCTCTTTTTGGCATTTTTTAGTAGTGCAGTCATGGGTTAGCTGGTGGTCCTTCGGGGTCGCTAGCACCATGTAGCATTCGGGGTACAGACCAGGGGAATTACAAACTTGTTATCTAAGCCTAAGGTTCAACAGAGTCCTAAGAAGTCTGAAAGCCGCGTCTAGTAGAGTCGTGTTCATGGATGTGTAGCACACCACACTTATGAACAACAGGCTATGAGGCAATTTTAGGAAAAGTTTCCCTTCTTTCAGTATTCATATCGTACAAGTGAGCATTAGCTCAAGTTACAATCTTAGTATAATCCTTTTTTTACTTCCATTTAAAGAATATGCCTCCCAAAAAGAACAACAGAAGGAGAATAGAAAATCAACAAGCCTTCAGCCCGTTCAGACAGATCCTCTGGACGAGCATGTCTCCCAAGCAAAATTCAGGGCTACATTTACTACCCTAGCAAATTCAGTGATAGCCCAGAATGAATGCCCAACTGTCGTTCCGGCCAACCCAGTGGCTAATACTACTGCAGCCAGAATTTAATACTTCACCCAAATGAACCCTCCAGCTTTTACTGGGTTTAATTCAGAGGAAGAGCTACAAGAATTTCTTAATATGGTGTAGAAAGTCACAGATATTATGGGGTTGACAGCTACTAAGAGTGTTTAGTCAGACGCATATCAATTGCAGGATATGGCTCACTCATGGTTTAAGCAGTAGAAGGCAGAGAGGGAAATTGATACAGGGCCCATAAAATGGGAGGAATTTGCTACTACTTTTCTAGATAGGTTCTTCCCACTGGAGTTGAGTGAAGTAAAGGTGTAGGTGTTTATTAATCTGAAGTAGGGCAATATGACAGTGAAAGAGTATTCTCACAAGTTTACTCAATTAGCCAGATACGCTTTTCATGTGGTAGCCGATAGTTGATCCAAGATGAGTAAGTTTGTGTTCGGTGTGTCTATCAGAGTGGCCGAGTGTAGGACCACAATACTGATTAAGGAGATAGACATATCCAGGTTCATGGTCCATGCTCAACAGATAGAGGAGGCTAAGAATAGGGAGAAAGAGAGGGAGAACAAGAGAGCTAGAATAGGTAGCTTCAAATTTTCCTAACCTAAGTCAGAAGGTGGATATCATTCTCAGTTCCGCCCAAAATCCTCAGTTCCAGCTCTGTCGTCAGCCAGTTCTCCAGTGCCAAAATTTAGAGATAGCAATAAAGATAGGGCACCAGGAACCAAACCTTAAGGTAGTGTTAGTAGTGCCCGAACAAACCCTCTTTGCCAGAAATATGACAAAAACCACCAAGATATTTGTAGGGCTGGTAGTGATGTATGTTTCGGATGTGGAAAGCCATGAAACAGGGTCATAGATTGTCCTTAGTCAGGTTCTCAAGGTCAGTATAATCATTCTTCAGCTCAGTCCGATCGCTCGAATCAGTAGGGTGCCGCTTCCAGTGCCACCAGTGGGCAGCGCCCAAACAGACTTTAAGCTCTTTAGTCCCGATAAAATCAGAAAAGTTCTCTTGATAGGGTCACTAGTACGTTATAAGTTTATAATTTAATGTTTAATCTTTGTTAGATCCAGGGACTTTCGTGTCCTTTATATCTCTTTATATAGCTGTTAACTTTAGAGTCAGTCCAAAAATCCTAGCAGAGACTTTCTTACTCTCTACCCCAGTGGAAAAATCTATCATAGCCCGGTGGGTATACGAGAACTATTCGATTATGGTATCTTAGAAAGTCACTTCAACAGACTTAGTGGAATTAGAGATGACAGATTTTGATGTCATTCACGACATAGATTGGCTTCATTCATGCTATGCTTCAGTTAACTGTAGAAATTGAATTGTCCACTTTCAGTTTCCAAATGAACTTGTCCTTGAGTAGAGGGGTAGTACTTCAGCACTTAGGGGTTAACTTGTTTCTTACCTTAGGGAGAGAAAAATGATATCTAAGGGATGTGTCTATTATCTCATTCGAGTTCAAGACTCTAGTTCAGAGACCCCTAATCTTGAACCAGTATCAGTAGCATGTGAATTTCTTAATTTATTTCCTGAAGATCTTCTCGGAGTTCCTCCCAAAAGGGAAATTGACTTTGGAATTGACCTTCATCTAAATGCTCAGTCCATTTCTATCCTTCCAAATAAAATGGCACTTGCAGAACTAAAAGAATTTAAAGAATAGTTACAGGATCTCCAAGATAAGGGATTCATTAGACCCAGTGTTTCCCCGCGGGGTGCACTAATTTTATTCGTGAGTAAGAAAGATGGTTCTCTCAGAATGTGTATAGACTATCGTCAGCTAATAAATTCACAGTCAAGAACAAGTATCTAATTCCCAGAATCGATGACTTGTTCGACCAAATTCAGGGTGCCAACTACTTTTCTAAGATAGACCTCAAATCAGGCTATCATCAGCTCAGAGTCAGAGAATATGACATTCCGAAGACAGCTTTTAAAACTCAGTATGATCACTTCGAATTCCTAGTCATGTTATTTGGTCTTACCAATGCCCCAACAACTTTTATGGACTTGATAAACCGGGAGTTCAAGCTGTACTTAGACATGTTCATTATAGTTTTCATTGATGACATTCTTGTCTTCACCCGCAGTAAACATGATCATGCAGACCATCTCAGAATAGTGTTACAGACCCTCAGAGCCCATCAATTTTTTTCCAAATTTAGTAAATGTGAATTTTGGATAAGGTTAGTAGCTTTTCTTGGTCATAAATTTTTTGGTGATGGTATTAGAGTTGATCCTCAAAAGATCGAAGAAGTGAAAAACTGGCCCAGACCTATCTCTTCGTTAGATAGCTGGAGTTTCTTGGGTTTGGTTGGCTATTACCGATGGTTTGTTGAGGGGTTCTCATCTATTGCATTTCCTATGTCCATAATGACTCAGAAGAAAGTCAAATTGTAGTGGTCAAATTCTTGTGAGAAAATTTTTTTGTAGTTAAAAACTGGACTCACTACAGCCCAGTTTTAACTCTACCAGATCGTTCAGATGGGGTTGTGGTATATTGTAATGCTTCCAGAGTTGGTTTAGGGTGTTTTTTGATGCATAGAGGTAAGATCATAGCCTATGCCTCTTGACAGCTTAAGCCCCATGAAAAGAATTACCCTACTCATGATTAAGTTAGCAGTTGTGGTGTTTGCCTTAAAGATTTTGAGGCGTTATTTGTACGGGGTACATGTGGATTTGTTCACTGACAACAAAAGCCTATAGTATATATTTTCTCAGAAATATCTAGATCTACGTCAGAGGAGGTGGTTAGAGTTGTTGAAATACTACGACATGAGTGTTCTATACCATCCGAGAAAGGACAATGTAGTGTCTGATGCTCTCAGTAGGATGTCTATGGGTAGCGTTGCTTACGTAGAGGATAATAATAAAAAGTTAGTTAAGGAAGTTCATCAGCTTGCCTGACTAGGTATCCGCTTAGTCAATTCAGCAGAGGGAAGTGTGTGGGTGCAGAACAGTTCAGAATCATCTCTAGTTTCTAAAGTAAAGGAAAAGCAGGACAGGGATCCCAATTTAGTCAAGTTGAAAGAGTCAGTCGGAGAATAGAAAGTAGAGACTTTCTCCCAAGGGAGAAATGGTGTGTTCCGTTGCCAAGGTCGGTTATCCAAGATAGATGTAGATGGCTTGAGGCAAAGAATTCTTCCATAAATGCATGGTGTGCGTAGCTATTGGTGGATTGGGATAAAGAGATACATTGTAGAGTTTGTAGCTAAGTGCTTGATATATTAGCAGGTTAGGATTGAGAAACAAAAACCTAGTGGTTCCATGCACGAGTTCAATATCCCTACTTGGAAGTGGGAGGAGTCTTTGTGATGGGTTTATTCCGTACTCGTCATCAGCATGATTCAATTTGGGTTATTATGGACAGGATAACCAAATCAGCTTATTTCCTACTAGTTCATACCTCTTATTCAGTCGAGGATTATGCCAAGATCTATGTTAGAGAGTTAGTCACATTGAACGGAGTTCTGTTATCCATCATCTCAGATAGAGGTATGCAGTTTACCTCTCATTTCAAGAAAGCCTTCTAAAAAGGTCTAGGTACCAAAGTTTACCTCAGTACAACCTTTCACCCTCAGAAAAATGGTCAAGTAGAAAGGACCATTTACACATTGAATGATATGTTAAGAGTGTGTGCCATTGACTTAAAGGGTAGTTGGGATGACAACTTTCCCTTTATTGAGTTCGCATATAACAATAGTTACCATTCAACATTAAGATGGCTCTGTTTGAGGAGCTTTATGGGAGGAGATGTAGATCTTCCATTGGTTTGTTTAAAGTGGGTGACGCCACAGTGGTAGGTCCTGACATGGTATTTGATACCTTAGAAAAATTTTAGTTGATCAAGGAAATGCTTAAGACGGCTCAAAGCCGACAGAAATAGTATGCAGATATGCGAAGAAAAGATCTCGAGTTTGAGATTGGCGACTATGTGTATTTGAAAATATCTCTTATGAAAGGAGTGAAGAGGTTTAGGAAAAAAAGGGAAGCTCAGTCCCTGGTATGTCGGTCCTTATCGAATTCTTAGCCATTTCGAAAAGGTAGCTTACAAGCTTGAATTGCCTTACGATTTAGCTTTAGTTCATCCAGTGTTTCATGTCTCCTTGCTAAAGAAATGCATAGGTAACCCAGCAGTTGTAGTCCCTATAGAGGGTGCAGATGTTCAGAACAGTCTCTCTTACTAAGAGTTTCCAGTCTAAATCCTTGATTATCAGATTCGTAGAATGAGGAACAAAGAAGTTCCGCTAGTCAAAGTTCTTTGGCAAAATCAGTTTGTTGAGGGAGCTGCTTGGAAAGCTGAAGCAGATATGCGGACCAATTACCCTCACCTCTTCTCTGCAAACCTAGACTCAGCTCAAGGTACCATTTTTCCTTGAATTTACTCAGTTCCATGCTCAGATTACCTTAGCAACTTTGTATCGGTTCAGCATCATAGCATTCTCATATCATGCATACCTTCATGAAACATCTCAGTCATGTGTCATATTTTTAGAACTCTGGCATGCTTTAGTTATGCATGTTAGTATGATAACTCAGTATATTAGTATTTTTATTCATGTAATCATTCTTCAGTTGTGCGTGTTCAGCATATATAGATTCAGTCTATCAGTATTCTCATCTCAGTCTTATTCGAGGACGAATGTTCCCAAGGGAGAGATATTGTATGACCCCGCAAAACTCTAAGATTATCTCAGTCCGTTAAAGCTTGAAAAGAGGTCCCATACTTAGAAAAAATTTCAGCCAAGTGTTTATACTTAGGAGTACTTTAGCCTTTGTAAGTTGGTGATCCTATTTCACGACCTTTATAACCTTAAAGTATTGATTTTTAGGATTATTCATGATCAGGAATGCTAGTAGGTCACTTTGGGTGAGTTTTAAATTTTTCAAACATCATTTGTAGCATTTTTGGAAATCCAAAATAGTGGATCAACATGATCTCGATGTGCCATGTAGCCTATCGTATCGATAAACATTTTCCTCAGCTTCCAGTGCCAAATTCCACTGTGTCGATGCGAACTCGATGCGTCGTGTTGCCCATCGCATCGATAGTTAATTTTTTGCCATCTTTCAGTGCAATTCCAGTAAACCAACATGAACTCAACACGATGCATTGGTCTTCGTGTTGATGCCATCGATGTGGAGCGTTGGTCTACGCATCACTGGACACATTTTCAGCCATTAAAAAACCGCATCCAAAGGGATATTTGGGTCACTATCCCACCTGTTTTCAGCACCAAAGCATAAAATCAAATGACCCTAGAGGCTAAATTGCTCACTTTCTTTCAAATTCTCTCAAATATACTAAAGAATAAACCCTAGGGCCTTTAATTTCAAGAGCAAATCATCAATAACAACCTATTAGTCTTCACGAATTCAAGCAGCCAGGTATGTGAAGTGTTCATCCAAGGATTTCCTTCCACTCTTGGAGTTAAAAAAACTTTTTTAAACTACAAGTTAATTGATTTCACGAATTCCATATGGGATTTAAGTGTATTCATCATTATTATGTTAATTGTTTTCTAATCTATGGTTTATTCCAAGTTTCATGTGAAATTATTTATCATGTGTGTAGTATTATGTGAATTCACGTTAAAAGCCCTTGATTTTTGAATTGGGATTTGAAATTATGATGCCTACATGTTGTTTAGTATTATGTGAATAGATTACGTTTCCCCAAGTGCTTGATAAATTGCTCATGTGAATTAAATGTGAAAATCATGAAATACTTGAATATGTGTAAGCTTATATCTTACAAGTGTTTGATAGAATGCCTCTATGAACGAGTTGTGAGCAAGTGAACATTGTTATGCTTTTCAAGTTTATGCTATGCTTTACTCTTCATGATATCGAGTCCTAGGGGTATTCACTACCCAAAAATCTAGCTACTTACCTATAGTTACAGTAATTACAGAAAAATCTCAGTAGTGTCACAATCAGTAGTATTCAGTCAATACAGAACTCAGTATATACAGTCTGACAACAGAACTTAGTAAACTTAGTCTAGTTCAGCCAGTTAACACAATCAGTAATAGTTCAGTCCAGCATAGTACAGTTTAGAAATTAGTTTAGTGTCTATTCAGTTAGGAGTAGGATTTAGTACCGAGTTAACCCAAGGATGGGACTCACCTGCTAGTAGAGGGTGAGATCCTTAGAAGCAGTCCTTGTATTCCTGAACTACGTAGCCAGTGTAGGTTGAGACATTAACCTTCCAATTGAGGGTTAATGAGGTGTTCTACCTGCCAGTTGAGGGTACCACCATTCTCGTACAGAGGACCTGCCAGATGAGGCTGATTCTTCAGCTTTTTGTTACCCTTGGCATGGTATTGACACCCTTCCAACTAGGATTACAGGTTGGACCCCAATCAGTTCAGAGAGGGGCATATCGGTTAGATGATTATCTCCCATAGTTTCAGTTTCAGTCTCAGTATAGAATTCAATTTTGTTCTACAGAATCAGGATTGTCAGATATAATCACCCAACTCAGTATAGAACTTAGTTCAGTTCTACAAAATCAAAATAGTTAGAAATAGTCACCAAGCTATCAGTAATACAGTTATCAATAAACTTAGATATTAGTTATTCAGTTATCAAAACTTAGTATCCCTTGTGACTATGATCTCAAACATAATATTTTTAGATATATGTACAGTATTGCATAATCAGTGTTTCATCAGTTTTAGTTATACATACTCTCATTCAGTTACGTTCATGTTACTCAGCCAATTATTATTCATGCATATGAACCCATGCATTCAGCCTTACCTCACTTAGCATACTAGTACATTCAAAGTATTGCCGCATACCTTTCTTTTGCGCTATGAAGTCTTATATTGTAGGATCAGACGTACGGGATCTTAACCGCTCTTAGCAGCCCAAATTATCAATAGCAGATTTAGTATTGAGTCCTCATCTATCGAGGGCATGCTTTTTTTCCAGTTATCAGTTTATCAGTAGTTTAATAGTTGGAGTTAGTTAGGGGCTTGTCCCATCAAATCCACATTCAGAAAGTTCAGTTAGAGCCTTTTTAGACAAGAGTATTTCAGATAGATGTTTTAGTATTCAGATTTTAGTATTCAGTATTTGTTTCAATTATGAACCTTATGGCGATTTTTAGCCTATCTTCCACATTTATTTCAGTTATATTGTTATTACAGTGTTATTATTACTTAGTGCGCACAACAGGTACTAGTCATGGGTTAGCTGGTGATCCTTCAGGGTTGCTAGTATCATGTATCGTTTGGGGTATAGACTCAGGGTATGACAATAGTGTTTAGAGATGGTTAGTGGTTAGAGCACTAGCATGTAACTTAGGGATAGAAGAATAAAATAATGTCATGACAACAATTCAAAACTAGTACAACATCCCAAGCATGATATCATATGAATTACATATACATATATATATAAATATAACATCACATGACGGGATAGGGAACAAGGCTTAGTATGAACTTTGAAAACCTTAACCTGGGTTGTGTAGCATAAACATCTTATAACAAGGAACCCAAAAACTATATGGGCCCAACTCTCCCCTAGATGAAAGGTCCACAGTGCGAGTAGACGCATGAACTAAAGAATATCCATATCTGTATAAGCCTTTACGGGGGGAATCAAACCTCTTGACATAGTCAAGGTGACTTAAGCACCAATGTATACGATATAGGAGACTCAAACCTACCATTAATATATTTAGATTGGGGGACTCAAACCTCCCAGTTATATAGACACCCACATCGGCTAGTGTGGTTTTGAGTGTAGTCCTTCGAACTCCACTTTCATGCCCCGGCTATATATCCCACTTTAAAGCCCAATTAAAACATTCATTACTCATACACAACCATTAATCAAATTACTTATCAAAGGAATCCCGTTGATTTCATCATACCAACCCTACTTGCAAGCGTACAACATGCCATAACCATTATTAATTATTTTGGGACTCGAACACATTGTCTAAACAAAGACGTCAATTCATATCATCCTTTAGGGACTCAAACCCATTTAGTGTTTCAAATCAATTTATGGACAACAAGGACTTCATAAAACCATTTACTAATCATTAACCTTCTTAGGCCAATGCCTTCGTTTAAAACATAATTTAACATGTGAAAAGATCATTCTCATTGACAATTTGACAAATAGGTTGAGGGCATACCATTATAAAAACCAAAAACCATCATATTTAGGGTTAAACAAGACCCTTTAGTTAAACCTTAATTCCCATGCACCCACATATGGAAAACCATTATTAAAACATGCGTAATATAAATTAAATCATGAGGAAGCAATACCCAATAATATCCATTCAAACCCTCATCCTTGGTTTTCAAAACCACCATTAATGATGTATGAACAATGTGTTCGACATATGTTTTTACTGAATTAACAATGACGAAAGATTCACATTCCTGGGTTACAAAGATTTATGGAGAGCATTTGATCCTAAAACCCTTAGATGTCCACTTTGAAGAAACCCTAGCCTAATCTTTTTTGAGAGTTTTTTGAGATATTTTAGAGAGAGTTTGATATTGTAAAAGGTATAATGAATGACCAAAAGATGTTATAAGACGTAGCGTTTTAAGGGAATGGGGTGGAAAATGTACAAAGTACCTAAAGCTTAAAGCTATAGAAAACCCACATTTGGTTACGAGTTAGACAGTTGACTAGTCACCACAACTTACGACTCGTACACTTGAGTCATCACCAATATAGAGAATTGAACTACCACACTCTATCCAACTTATGACTCCCTTTCCTTACACATCACTAGATCATACGACTCGTATGGTATAAGTCGTGACCATCACAGAACACTAATAACTTAGACACTACATAGCATACGACTCAACCCTTCTACTCATGACATTATCATATGTCTAGTATGGATTTTCTCGTAACCAAGGCAGAACCTATCCAATATCACACTGGTTAACTTATAACTAGTGTCACTTGTCCCGTAACCAAACCATATGACTCATAGGATGGGTCATCACCAGGACAGTTAGCTCAAGGTTCAAGGAAATTTCAATCTCCCCTCTTAGGATCATTTGCCCTCGAATGATGGGACAAGGCATTGACTAGCAGGATTAAACCCCAAATATCTCTAGTCTTACCTTTAACTAAGTTAGAAAACAAAGATGCCAAGGAAATCAATCATTCCATTAACAAAGTCATAAAACAAAGATGTTAAGAACAACAGATACCTCAAGCATGAACTTTTGGAATAGGGAATAGGAAAGAATACTTGGACTTCATGTCCTCATCGACTTCCCAACTAGCTTCCATGAACTTTTGGTTCCGCCATTGAACCTTTACCAAAGCCACGTCCTTCGTTCATAACCGATGAACTTGTCGATCAAAAATCCTCACCGGGACCTCCTCATAGAACAAAATATCAGAAATACCAATATTCTCTAAGCGAACAACCAACAAAGGGTCACCCACACATTTTTGTAACATGGACACATGGAATATCGAATGAATGGAACTCTTGCAAAAAGGCAATTCTGATTCATATGCAACATTAACAACCCTTCTCAAAACCAAGTAGGGGCCGATATACTTGGGACTAAGCTTTCCCTTCTCCCCAAACCGTATTACTCCCTTCATGGGAGACACCATCAAGAACAGCCAATCTCTAATATCAAACTCCAACTTTCTCCGCCATACTTTCGTATAGGACTTTTAGCAAATTTGGGCGGTCTTAAGACTATCTCGAATTACCTTCACCTTCTTCATAGATTGGTGAACCAAATCTGGCACAAATATCTTTGCTTTACCAACTGCCATACATTATTTAAAATGGAGCCTTACCAATACTAGAATGGTAACTATTGTTATAAGCAAATTCAATGATAGGAAAATGGTCAGACCAACTACCAGCAAAGTCAATTACACAGGATTGCAACATATCTTCCAGAGTATAAATAGTTCTTTCTGCTTGCCCATTTGATTGCAAATGGAAAAAAGTACAAAGACTCACCTTATTCTCCAGACCACGCTAAAAGGAGCACCAAAATGCGATGAGAACTAAGTACCATGATCTAAAATTATCAAGACAGGCACACTATGCAACTATACCACTTCCTGAAGGAACAATTTCAAATAATCCTTGGCATAAAATTTTTCCGCACAGGAAAGAAGTGAGCCGACTTAGTCATTCTATCCATAATGACCTTAATGGAGTCAAACTAATTTTGTGACAGCGGAAGGCCGGTAGAAAAGTCCATATTAATTATCTTCAACTTCTACACAGTAGTACAATCTCTTGCAGTAGCTTATGGGGACTCATGTTCTCCACCTTCACTTACTGGCTCACCATACACTTAGCCACAAAGTTAACTACATCCCGTTTCATGTTATTCCACCAATATAGTCCCTTGAGATCATGATACTTCTTTTTTGAACAAGGATGAATCATATACTACAATTCATGAGACTCAGCCAAAATCCTTCCTCGCAATCCATCCATGTTGGGAATACACAATCTCCCTTAGTACCTGAAGGTACCATCACCACCAATCTCGAAGGACGTTACCTTCTTCTTACCCACATCATCCTTGATTTTCATCAAGAGAGGGTCTAATATCTGCTTCTTCTTTATTTTCAAACTAAGAGATGAATGTGCCACCTGCTGCACAAAAACACCACCATCTTTAAAGTCCAAGAGAGGAACCCAAGGTTAGCTAAACAGTGAATATCCCTCACCAATTCTTGCTAATCCTTATCCACATAAGACAAGCTGCCCATTGATAACCTTCTAAGAGCACCAGCAACCACGTTAGCATTACCTGGGTTGTAGTATAGACTTATATTATAGTCCTTCAGCAAGTCTAGTTACCTCTTTCACCTGAGATTAAGCTCTTTCTGAGTGAATACATACTGTGGAATCTTATGATCAGAAAAAATATCAACATGCACCCCATACAGATAGTGGCGCTAGATATTCAACACGAACACCACAACCAATAGATCAAAGTCATGAGTTGGATAATTTTTCTCATAAAACTTCAATTGTCTAGAGAAATAAGCAACCACCTTGCCATGTTTCATCAACACACAACCTAAACTAATCTGTGATACATTATAATAGATGATAAAACCCTTGGTACCCTCTGGTAATGTCAAGATCGGAGCTGAAGTCAACTTATATTTTAGCTTCTCAAAGCTACCTTCTCAAGCATCAGACCACAAGAACTTCTCCTTCTTTTGAGTCAACTTGGTTAATAGAGCAGAAATAGACAAAGAACTTTCTACAAACCTCCTATAATAATCGGCTAAACCCAAAAACCTCAAAATATCATTTTAACACGTGGGTCTAGGCCACTACTTAACAATAATAACCTTGTAAAGATCCACCATGATCACCTAACTAGACACAACATGACCCAGATAAGTTACGAAATTCAACCAAAACTAATATTTAGAGAACTTAGCATATGACTGTTGATCTTTTAAGGTCCACAACATAAGGCGGAGGTGATCAACATGATCCTCCTTACTCTTAGAGTACACTAAGATGTCATCAATAAAGACAATAATGAATAGATCCAAAAATAGATGGAAGACCCTATTCATCAAGTACATGAATGACATAGGGGCATTGGTCAAGCCAAATGACATCACCAAGAACTCAAAATGCCCTACCAAGTATGGAAAGTTGTCTTAGGGATATTTACCTCCCTAATATTTAACTGATGATTCCCGATCAAAGATCAATCTTAGAGAAGAATTTTACACCCTAAATTTGATCAAAGAGACCATCAATTCTCGGAATTAGATACTTATTCTTTATTGTCACCTTGTTCAACAGTTAGTAATCAATGCACATAAGAAGGAAACCATCCTTCTTACGTACAAACAAGAAAGGTGCACCCCACGGGGACAGACTAAGATAGATGAAACCCATATGCAAGAGTTCTTTCAGCTGCTCACTAAGTCCTTCAACTTAGATAGAGCCATTCTATATAGGGGAATATAAATAGGACGATTTTCCAAAACAAGATCAATACTAATAAAAATTTTCTTGTCATGAGCGACACCAGGTAGATCATCATAGAAGACTTTAGGAAATTCATTTACCATAGGAAAAAAATATAAGGAAAGACCCTCCAAGTTAGAGCCTTTAACTTGGACCAGATGATTGAGACAACCTTTGAAAATTAACTTTTGGGCTCTAAGATATGATATAAACCTCCCCTTAGGCACTAGGAAACTTACCTCCCATTCAACAATTGGCTCATTAGGGAATTTAAACTTGACCTTACGGGTCTGAAAGTCTAAAAAAGTATAACATGAGTGCAACAGTCTATTTCCAAAATAACAACAAAGTCAACCATGTCTAACTCTATCAAGTCTGCCAAAGTCTCTTTATTACCAACAAATACCACACAACTGCTATAGACTCTTCTAAAAAACATAGAGTCTCCCATTAGGGTAGAAAAGGAAAAAAGGTCCAACAGAGACTCAAGACTGAAACCAAAATACACAACTACAAATAGGGTCACATAAGATAAAGTTGACCCCGGATCAAGTAAACAATACACATAATGAGAAAATAGTTTCAATATACCAGTAACAACATCAGGAGATGCCTTGGACTCCTAATGAGTAGTGAGAGCATAAAGATGGTTATGACCAACGTTAAAGCAAAAAGTTGAACCCATTGGTGCAGGAGATAAAAAAGAGACAACGAGAACTTTCTTTGTCCTAGAAGCAACTCTAGAGGGACAATCCTACTGCATATGCCCAATCTGACCGTAACTGAAACATCGATTCCTCCCCTTCTCACACTGACCACGGTGGTGTTAATCACAAAATTGGCAGGATGGGTAGGATAGAGTTGACTAGGCCAACCTGGACTGAGATTAGGCATCCTGTGCCTTAGAAGCATCACCACTCTAAAAATTTTGGGTCACCAGACAGCTTTGGGTAGGGAGCACTATCCATCAAATAGGATTTAGGACTCACCTAGCTCTTCTTCTTAGACCACTTTCCACTCTATTGTTGGCCTCCACCCTACTCTGAATACTAAATTTCTTACTCTACCTCTTACCCATCTTGGCTTACTTCTTTTTATCTTCTTTAAATTAGTGTATATAAACCATAAGTTGAGAAATATACATATCCTTGTTTAAGAAGACAACCTTACTCTCCAAAATCAAGTGTTGAGAAAACCCTAAAGTGAACTTTCTCATCCGATACCAGCTTAAAAACATATCAGGATAACTGGTAGAATTTTAAAGCATACTCTTTGACTATCATTCTTTCTTGGTGGAAGTTAACAAATTCTTCCACATTCGCCTTCCTTGACCCCTGAGGAATGAAGCAACCTAGAAATATACTTGAGAGATCATCCCATAAGGCAAAACTAGAATCATCTGCTCCCAATTGTTCCCACTTTTCGTACCACTTGTATTACAATTGATAGGCAGCAAACTCTATACCTTTAACCTCATGAACATGCATCACTTGAAAGATCTCCTCCATCTCAACAATGAAACTTTGAGGATCTTCTTTAATATTAGTACCAGTAAACATCAAAGGATGCAAGCTCATGAATTGTACAACTCTAGTAGCCTCCGACGAACTAATAGTAGCACCCAAAAAACTCAATTATTCTAATTAAGATGTCACTAACTAAGTTAATAGGTTAATAGAGTGATGGAACTCAGTATTAGTAGCCTTCTTATGAGGAAACTGAGTATTAGTATTGCCCTTAGGAGTAGGATCAGTGGGGATAAGTAGGAATCCATGAGAAAAGTTAGATATAGTAACCCTTGATCGGGTCTGGACCTCATAAGTCGGATGAGCTCCATCCACATTGTACTCGAATGGGAAAGAAGGAGTTTCACGGATAACAGATCTTCTTAGAGGGATGATCTAAAAGACAAACAAATAGAAATTAGAAGATCCATGACCTTAGACTCAATAGTTTGAAATTAAGATAACAAAAAAGGGAACCGTTCCTAAATGTCTCATAGCCTCTCTCTTATAAATATGGTGTGCTACACAACCATAAGAGAGACTCTACTTCACATAACTTTCTAGATACCAAATTGACCATGAACCTAGGCTCTGATACCAACTTTGTCACAACCCAAACCAAGGCCTGGCCGTGATGGATATCTTAAGTCCCACATGGATCAGAGATCACCCCATCACCTAACCTAGCTAGAACAATAACATCAGGTGTCCGATGAAATCCAAACATATAACAAAAAAACATAAAATAAAACTAATAATTATTTATCTTATGTCTATACTATCCACCAATAATCGAATATCTATCTGTGACTAAAATAATCAGCCAATCTACCCAAGTTTACAGTAATCCAACAAAGACTCTACAAAATCAAAATAAATAAAATATCAAGACATGCCCCAGACAGCAGCAAAAATAAAGTCTAAATAAGGTCTAAGACATAGGAAATAAGGACCATAAAATGAAGCCTACTAAAGTATGAAAGCTCACTACCTCAATGTCAACTCATTCACTAACTCGAGCACCCAATCACTACATAAGAAAAGTAGAAGAAGTTCTGGTGCCTGTATCGCATGGGGATATAGTATCCAGAGATAGTTAGCGGTTGGAGCACTAGCATGTAACTCAGGGATAGAAGAATAAAATAATGTCATGACAACAGTTCAAAACTAGTACAACAACCAAAGAATGATATCATATGAATGACATATACATATACATATATATATATATAACATCGCATGCTGGGGTATAGAACAAGGCTTAGTATGAACTTTGAAAACCTTAACCTGGCTTGTATAGCATAATGTCATATAATAAGGCACCCACAGGCTATATAGGCTAAACTATCTCATAGATGGAAAGGCCCAGTGTGTGTACCCATGCAAACCATAGAATACTATATCTATATATGCCTTTATGGATAAATCAAAACTCCCAATTATATAGAGACCCACATTGGCTAGTGTGGTTTCCAGTGTTAGTACTTCAGACTCCACTTTTATGACTCAGCTATATATCACACTTTAAAGCTTGATTAAAACTTTCATTACTCATACACAACCATTAATATAATTAAATACCAATGTCATCCTATTGGTATTATCATACTAAACCCACTTCCAAGCATATAACATGCCATAACAATTATTAATCATCTTAGGACTTGAACCTATTATCTAAACAAAGACGTCAATTTAATTCATCCTTTAGGGACTCTAACCCATTTAGTGTTTCAAATCAATTTATGGACAACAAGAACTTCATAAAATTATTAACTAATCATTAATATTCTAAGGCCAATGCCTTATTTCAAAACACAATTTAACATGTGAAAGATCATTCTTATTGAAAATTTGACAAATAGGTTGAGGACATACCATCATCAAAACCAAAAACCATCATATTTAGGGATAAAAAAGACCCTTTATTTAAACCATAACTCCCATGCATCCATATCTGGAAAACCATTATTAAGACATTATAATCATAAATTAAATCATAAGGAAGCAATACCTAATTATATCCATTCAAACCCTCATCCTTGGTTTTAAAAACCACCATTAATGACACATGAACAATATGTTAAACTTATGTTTTTAGTGAAATAGCAATGAGGAAAGAGTCATATTCCTGAGTTATGAAGATTCACGGAAAGAATTTGATCCTTAAGCCTTTAGATGACCACTTTGAAAAAACCCTAGCCCAATCTTTCTTGAGAGGTTTTTGAGAGAGTTTAGAGAGAGTTTGATCTTGTAAAGGGTATAATAAATGATCAAAATATGTTATAAGATGTAGGGTATGAAGGGCTTAGGGTGGAAAATGTCCAAAGTACCCCCAACTTAAAGCTGTAGAAAACCCACATTTGGTTACGAGTTAGACCATTGACTCATCACCCCAACTTATGAACCGTACCCTTGAGTCATCACCAAGACAGAGAATTGAACCACTAGACTCTGTCCAACTTAAGTCTCTTTTTCCCCATACGTCACCAGACTATATGACTTTATGGTCTAAGTTGTGACCATCATAGAACACCAAGGGATTAGACACTAGATAACATACGACTTAACTCTTCCACTTTTCACATTATAATATAACTCATATGGATCTTCTCGTAACTAAGATAGAACTTGACCAATAACATACTGGTTAACAACTAGGATCACCTAACCCGTAACCATACCATATGACACGTAGGATGGGTCATCACCAGGGCTGTGAGGTCAAGTCTTGAGGAAATTTCAAGGGTTAAAATATGGGGCATTTTATAAGCGAATCATAGCTGAGAGGATAAAAAAAATATTTCTCAAATTTTCATCCATTTTGAGACGTTGAGCTTTAGGTTAAGGGATTTTTGAAAAATTTCTTCTATTTTCAATATTAGATAAGATCCAAATCACTATTTCAATTATTTTTGTTTAAGTGTGTCATTTCAAACCCTTTTAAATCTCAATTCCAATTCAAAATTTGGGGATTTTTAGCCCTAAAGGCCCTAATGATATTTCTTGGATTAACCCTCATTTTTACCCATTTTCACTTGGTCATTATTCTATGGCTTCCTTTAATCATGGTTAAGTTTTTTATAAACAAAAATTCTACTTTTATCCTTTCTTTTCAAGAAACCCAATTCGGGGGTTTGCTTTGACCCAGACTAGGAAATAAGCAATATGAATATTGTTGGTTTTCTTTTAGCTTGTAGATTCTATATTTGTATGTTTTAGTTGATTTAAAGGCCATTCAAGAGGTAAAATATCCACATTTAGGGACTTAAGGTTTTGGTTTTTACATCGAGGTAGGTTATGGCTTAACTTTCTTAAGACTATGCTGGGTAGTTAACATGTATATAAAGGCGTAGTATGGGTATAGAAAATTAATAAAGGAAGTAACATTATAACTATTGTGTGCCCGTGTGAAGGCTTTTATTATTGTTGTTGGCGATTTGAGATCATATTGTTACATGTTGCCGGCATATAGCCTTATCTGATATTATTAGCATTGTTATGCATAGGTTGTTTTACTTAATGATAGAAATACCAAGTTGGGGGTTAATATTATATTATTGGTGCCTTACATGCATGTTTATTCCTCTGGTACATAGCTTATACTAAATCATGAATGGTTAACTAATTGAGTAGATTATGGGCTCACATATGCATATATTGAATGGATTTGAGATCTTCATATTGGTTCGATTATGAGTATTTATATCCGCATATCACACATACATTTATGAGACACTGATACCACTAAAAAAACACAATTTTTTTACAAAAATAAGATGTTTTTAATAAACCCTCTTTCTTAGTCCATGAGTCAAAAAAGAGATACGGATATTAAGATTTGGATTAAGTATTGAGAAAGTACATTGGTTGTGAACCGCTTATTGGTCTTACCTAGAAGCATTGAGGCTCATAGGTATATATAATGGTTATGCGATAACCTAGATCATATCATCATCATTATCATCATCACTGTATTTCATCCATTTATTTACCTTTAATATTGTACTTATGTGTTTCATCTGATACATAGCTATTTTGTTTTTTTACATACCTATTTTTTTATTTAGGTGTTATATTTAGAATTGTTAGTGTAGATGGTGTGAGCTACCATTTTGGAATTTTTTTGCTTCTAGATGAAGTGATCATAATGTGAATTTATATATCTAATTTTCTATTTTTCTCATTCGACCTATGATAGCTAGTAAGTATAATTGAACTATAATCACCCTACCGTACCCTTTCAGGGTAGATCAGGGTATGAGTGTGTCATACAGTAGCTGAGATTATACATTGTCTTTTAACACTTTTGAGGTAGTGACTACTCTATTTTTAAGAGTCGACCTCAGACCTCCATCTATCCACTTCATGCCTTTATTTCTAATTAAATAAAGACTTGTAGTTTTTGGATTTTAGTTCTAGTCTCCAATTTTTGAGTTGTATTCTAATTGTTATTACATTGTGACAATAGTTTTTAGGATAGATTATTGTATCATAATTATTTAAACATTCTCTATTATTGTACATGTGTGGTGTAACTTTGTTATAGAAGTCTCACCTTTAAAATTGTGTTATGATTTCTTCTTACTTATCAATTTGGGTGATTGGCTTACTTTTCAAGGCTTAGTTGCATTAAGTATTATGATGACATTAGTTTTTGGGTCATTACAATTTGGTATTAAAGCAACCAGGTTTATCGATCTCATTGATATAAGAATAGATTGTCTGGTAGAGTCTCATTGATCGATACGTAGACATCCATATCTATCTTTGAGAGGTTATAATATACCTTTAAAAAGTTTCCTTTATTTTGTTCCTTATTGTGTGGCTTTACTATAGCCTATATTCTAAACTACATTTCACCTTTTTTGGACAGATAGTAAGGACTTGATCATATGAGTTTAGGGATAAGTTATCATAAAAAAAGCCCAACCTAGAGGATGAGTCATGGATCCCAAATGACCTTAAGGTAGAGGACAGGCAAGAGGATCTGCCTCTTTCACAGGTAGTACCAAGGGGATCTCCCCTAAGACCAAAGTTGAGCTTAATTGAGATATTAGGCCTACGTTGGTTCCGTAGAGTACTACTGCCCAATCTTGAAGGGTTTATTAATTCATTTGTTGACTCATTTAGAGGGTGTTCCTCTAAGTAAACCTGGTATTCCTCTAACTTTGAGTGTTATACCTCTATCTATGCCAGAGTCTACTTATAGCATTTCTTTGGTTTCAAGTATAATTACTTCATTTACACTGACATCTTCTTATGGTGTTCCATGAGATTTGAGTGCCTTCTTTCATGCTAGTATTTGAGTGTGGTATTTTTATTCTAGGAGTTTTACCTTCATCTATAATTCCCCCTTAGGTGGGATCAAAACTGACCAAATTTAGTATTCCTCCTATTACTTCAATTTCTGTTATGTCTTTTAATAATCAAAAGAGGTTTGAGAGATTCACTCTCTTGGGTCTACCCATGTTCAGTGGTACTATGGGCAAGGATGCCTATGATTTCTTGATTGATTACCAGGAGAAGTTGTATAACCTTGGATTTTTCAAGTTTCATGGAGTTTCTTACACCACCTAGTAGTTAAGAGATATAGTCAGCGATTTGTAAAGGTCACTTATTAATTCTAAAACCCTTGGCTCAGTAGACATGACTTTGGGCTAGTGTTTTGAGGTCTTTTTGGATATGTTTGTTTCCTATAGTTTAAGTGGTCAGATAGGAGAAGAATTTGTTTACTTGGATTAGGGATCCATGACTTTCATTGAATATAAGGCATATTTCTATGCCTTCTCCAGATATTCCAATGCCAGTATTGCTTTTGTTTTTTAGATGATTTAGAAGATTATGAAGGGATTGGATACTATATTTCAGTTGGCTACTGCCCAGATAGTGGTGTTAGGAGCATCATTTTAGAGTGTGGTAGATTATATGAAGATAACTGAGGCTATTATTTGATCTAATTAGGGAGGCTCTAAGAGGGTGATCCATCAAGGAGAGTTTAGTGGTCACACTCCCCAAGGAAGATATTTTAGATATTTTTATGGGTACTATAGTTTATCAGTACAGGAAGCTTTTCAGGGTTTAGGTAGTAGATCTTTAGGTTTATCAACTACAAGTAGTCAAGCATAGTCCTAGGGTGGTTATTCCAGCACAACCACATCTCTTTTAATTTAGTTGGGCGATAGAGATTGCTCTATGTATGATGAGTTTTGCCATATGTCCAAGGATGTCTTCACTATGTTTTTAGTCCTACTCCTATATTGAGAGTGGTGGGTCACCCTCAGGTTTCTTGAGGTGCTACTAGAAGTATGTGAGGTAGAGTCGGTGGTACCCTTTGTGGTTGGCTGGAGTCTGTCCCTTTCTTAGGTAATTTTATGACCAAAGATGGTATCATGATTGATCTAACCTAGATTTTCATGGTTTTTGATTAGTCTAGACTAATTTCTTCTATTGAGATTCATAGTTTTTATCGTTTAGCAGGCTACTATCACTGATTTGTTGAGGGTTTTTCTTCTATTACAGCTCCTTTGACAAAGTTAACTCAGACTAAGGTTTCCTTTCAATAGTTCAATGCTTGTGAGGAGAACATCCAAAATCTCAAGGATTTATTATCGTCAGCTTCCATCTTAACTTTTCCTAAGAAGGGCATGGCATTTACCATTTTCTATGATAATTTTGGTATTGGGTTAGCTGTTGTGTTAATGTAGAAGGGTAAGGTGATTCTGTATGCCTGTCATTAGTTGAAGCCTTATGAGAAGAATTATCCTACCCATAATTTGGAGTTGTGCATGATTATTTTTTCTTTGACGTTATGATGACCCTATTTATATGGAGTTATTTTGATATCTTCTCATATAACCATAGTCTCTAGTATTTCTTTACCCAATAGGATCTTAATAGGAGGTAGCATCATTGGCCTGAGTTATTCAAGGATTATGATTTTACTATTCTCTATCATCTAGATAAGGCTAATGTGGTTGCAGATGCCTTGAGTCGTAAGTAGACTAGCATGGTTAGCTTGGCACATCTTTTGACCCAAGAGATGTCTTTGGAATTAGAGGTTCAATCTATAGTTAACCAGATGGTTAGGCTTAATAGTTTGACACCCGAGTGTGTTTTTCCATTTGTGGAGGCTAGATCTTCTTTGATGGAGCAAATTTGGGCTCATAAGTTTGATGATACTAGTTTGAGAATGATTTAGGATAAGGTCTTATGTGGTATGATTTAGGATAAGGTCTTATGTGGTGAGTCTAAGAAAGCGTCACTTGGCTCCAATTGTGTTTTGTGGATTTGAGGGTGAGTTTATATGCCAAGAATAGGTGATTGGGTGAGATTGATCCTTGACAAGGCTCATTGTTTAAAGTATTCCATTCATCCAGGAGCATTTAAGATGTATCTTAATTTGAGACAACACTACTGGCAGGGTCGTAAGAGGAAGGATATTGCAAATTTTAGAGATCATTTCCTATGTTCTCAGCAGGTGAAAGATGAGCATTTGAGGCTTGGTGGGTTGCCTCAGAGGTTACACATTCCTAAATAGAAGTGGTAACGAATTACTATAGACTTTGTGACTGGGTTACCTCATACTTGTCATAGTTCTAACAATGTTTGGGTCATCATGGAACAATTCACCAATTAGCCTATTTCATTCATATTTAGATATTCTTTAATGCTGGGTGGTTGGCTTATATCTATGTTTGTGATATTGTTTGTCTCCATAGTGTACCAGTGTATATTATCTCACATAGGGGTTTAATTTTCTCTTCTTATATGTAAAAGACTTTTTAGGATGAGTAAGCTACCTAGGTTGATCTTTGTATAACATTTCATGCCTAGACCAATGGTCAGTCAAAGTAGACTATTAAGGTCTTAGAGGATATGCTCCACATATTTATTATGAACTTTAGAGGTCAGTGGAAGTAGAATTTAGCCTTGGCTGAGTTTGCGTATAATAATTATTATCATTCGACTATTGAGATAGAACCTTTTGGGGCTTATATGGTAGGCGTTGTCTCTCCTCGATTGGTTAGTTTGAGATTTCTTAGATTAAATCTCAAGGTAAGAACTTACGTTACAAGTCTTTAGATAGAGTTCGGGTCATTCAGCATAGACTTTGAGCAGCTCGAATTAGGCAAAAATGCTATGTGTATTATACACTTTGCACCTTGAGATTTAATATTGGTGATGGAGTCTTTCTTTATAAATCACCAATGCAGAACGTGATGAGATTTGGGAAGAGGGTCAAGCTTAGCCACAGGTACATCGAGCCATTTGAGATTCTTCAAAATATTGGGGATGCAGTTTAATAATTAGCATTACTACTAGATATTTTGATTGTTCATCCTATTTTTATGTATCTATGCTACGATGTTATATTCCAGATAAGTCTCATGTCATTCATTGGGGCACTATAAAGTTAGATGAGAGGTTGTTATTTGTTGAGGAACTAGTAGTTAGATGAGAAATTGTCCTTTATTGACGAACCAGTTTACATTTTAGCCCGAGATGTTAGGCAATAGCGCTCTAGAGATATTCTAGTGGTTAAGTCTAGTGGAGTGACTATTCTATAGATGAGGCTACTTAGAGATTGAGTCTAAAATATGTAGTTGTTGTCCCTAGATTTTCACTGATTCAGGTATTTTCCTTACCTTTAGTTTTAGGACTAACTAAATTCGTAGTGGTTGATATTATAACGACTAGATTCTATGAATTTTCCCTTTTTATGTATGTTAACCATTTTAACCCTCCCCATGGTTACTATATATTATTTCTAGGGTGTGGAAATATTTGGCAAGGTTCCCAATGTGATCCAAGATGATTTGTGAAAGTTTGTTATTTTTAGAGGTTCGAAAGGACTTATAGTTGACTTCGGTCAATATTTGTTGTTCTGCATGCCTGATGGTAAAACATACTAAACCTACAGATCTAGGACGCCGATTTGGGGTTAGTAGTATGGTTGATTTGATTTTATGAATTTTTTATTTTATTTCGATTTGGTTCAAATTTTTTTGAAATTGAGTCTCAAGGATCAATTTTGGGAAAACAACTTTTTTTTGAAAATTTGATGTTGCCATTGAGTCTAAAGCATCGAAGTTAGTCTAGTTGCATATTTTTTTTGCTTTCACAGGATTTTGATTGAATCCCGAGGGTTTGATCAATAATTTTACAACGTAGAAAAGTTGTTTATATAGCTAAACATCTAATACAATCGGTTTAATGGTCAAGGGATCACTAAAGCGGTATCCGCTTAAGGGGCCAATGCACCGCTTTAGCAAACCCTGCCAGTCTAGGCAAGTATCTCTAAAGTGGACACTTGACGACTTTAGTGATCACTGCTTTAGTAGTAGGGGAGAACTTTAGTGGTCCAACACAATTTTTTTAGACCGCTAAAGTGGTTCATCCGTGCTTAAGTTATGACTGCTTTAGCGGCCATAGCTGGGAGGATATATAAATCCTCCTTCCCCTTCTTTAATTTTTTTGACTTTGAGCTTTGGGTTAAGGGATTTTTGAGCAATTTCTTCTATTTTCTTGCTTGGGTAGCTCTAAATCACTATTTCAATTATCTTACTTGGAATATATAGTTTAAAACCCCTTTAAATATTCATTCTATTTCTGAATTTAGAGATATTTCGCCCTGAAAGTCTAAATGGTATTTCTTTTATTTAAGCCTCGTTTTAACCCGTTGTTACTTGAGTTTCATCCTATGGAATTCTTTAATCATGTGTAAGGTTTTTATAAATAAAAAATTTAGTTTTACCCTTACTTTTCAAAAACCCAGGTCGAGGGTCCGTTTTGACCTCGACCTAGAAATAAGAAATATGGCTATTGCTGGCTTTATTTTAACTCGTAGATTCTATATTTGAATGTTTTAGTTTATTTTTAGGCCATCCAATATGGAAAAGTTCCTCGTTGAGTGACTTAAGGCTTGTGTATCTACGTCGTGAGGTAGGTTATGGCTTAACATTCTTCAGACTGGGTTGGGTAGTTAATATGCATATATAAGAATGATATGATTATGGAAAATCAATCCTGTAAGCAATGTTATTACTTTTGTGTGCCCTTGTGGGGATTTATATTGTTGTTGTTGGTGATTTAAGATCATACTTGCTACGTGTTATCCGCATGAGGCCTTATCTTATATTATTAGTATCGTTATGCATGGGTTGTTCAATTTCATGATAAAAATACTAAGTTAGGGATTAATGTGATATTATTGGTGCCTTACATGCATATTTATTCCGATGGTACAGTGCTTATATTAAATCATAGATGGTTGAGTAATTGAGTAGATTATGAGCTCACGTGTTCATATGTTTAATGGATTCGAGATCTTTATATTGATTCGATAATGAGAAGTTACATCTTCATATCACGCATACATTCATGAAACATTGGTACCATGGATAAAATACTGATTTTTATAGAAATGAGATGCTTTTATAAAACCCTTTATCGTAGCCTAGCAGTTGGAGAAAAGATTTGTATATTGAGATACGGATTTAGTATTGAGAAAGTATATGAATTGCAAACCTCCATAGGTCGTACCTGGAAGTGTTGAAGCTCGATAGTTGTAAAATGAGGTTATGTGATAACCTCAATCATATCACATCATCATCATTATCTTCATCATTGCAGTTCATCCATTTATGCACCTTCAATATTGTGCTTCTGTGATTCATCTAAAGCATAGCTTTTTTCTTTCTTTTACATACCTTTTTTTTGTTTATGTGCTATATTTAGAAATGTTAGTGGAGACGGTATGAGCTACCATTTGAGACTCAATCTTCTTGCAGGTGGCGTGCTCATAGTGTGTATTGATATATCTTATTTTTCACTTTGATCAATCGACCTATGATACCTACTGACTACTAATGGACCATACTCTTCTCTAATTTTCCCTTTCAATACCAATCTAGGTATGAGTACTTCACGCGGAAGGTGAGATTGTGCATTGGTTTTTGAAACTTTTGAAGTAGTGGCCGCTTTATGCTTTCAAAGTCGACCTCATAACTTCTTCGATCTAGTTGATGTCTTTATTTACTTTTAGAGATAAATTTGTAGTTTTCAATTTTTTGTTGTATTTTCTAATTTTTGAGTTGTATTAGGATTGTTCTTACACTATAACACCAGATTTTGAGATAGGTTATGGTATCTATATTATTCAGACTTTCACTATTATTGTACATATATGGTTTGACTTTGCTCTAGAAGTCTCGCCTAGGAAATTGTGTTATGATTTCTTCTTACTTATAAGTTGGGGTAATTGGTTTAATTGACAAGGCTTAACTGCAATAAATGACATCATAACCTTAGTTTTTGAATTGTGACAAGATTAGTGTTGATACGTGAGTTAGAAACTACATTGTGATTATAATTAGACTAATGAGAATACTTTTATAAGGGTAAAGTGGACATAGACATCCATTCTGTTGTTTTGTTTAATTGGTAAGTTTTATGATATGGTTGATATTATAGATTGGTGTTGAACATACTTGATTGGCTTGTTGTGGGTATATTTGTTTGACTTGTTGTGAATATATTTGTTTACTGATTTAGAATACATGTTATGTGTTGAATGTATTGTCTATTTACTATTTGTTGTTTGATTTATATGTATTAGATGCTTATAGTTGAGTTAGCCTATGATACCTTTCATTATATAGTGTTTTGTATTGATGTTATCATATGTTATTCTTTTGTTAAGTGTAGGTTGTATTCCATAGAATCCGACGTAACCTTATCTCTAGTATTTGACTTGCGATTTCATCCAAGAGTGAGCGATCCATATTCAGGATGTCATGGATCATATTATTAGTTCTTGTCCTTCTTCTGAAAAATGAGACAATTCTTTATTATTTTGTTAGTTTGGATATTTATTTAGACATGATTGTTTAGAGTTCTTGTAAGATGACTTTCAGATCTTTGGGATTGTAACGAGTTGTTTGATTAATTCTGTATTGTTAGTTATTAGTTTTAGGATATTATTCGATTGAGTTTTGGGGTTTGACTACACTTCTGTCTTTGAATTGGGTTAAGTCTTGTGCTAGATGGTTCTCCCACAAGAGGGTTAGTGTGAATGTTACTCTTTGCCACATCATGACAATTGACTTCTTAAAAATAGCTTACAACTTGAAAATATTAAACTTTTGACTTTTAGCTTTTACTTATACCTTTTTAACACAAAATTAAGTTCTAAAAAGCACTTTATATCTAACACCACCAAAAGTAGGAAAAGAAAGGAAAAGCCAAAAGCACACAAAATAAGTCAATTAAAATATCCACTAGAGACACATAAAATAAAGTGAAAAATTCATGAATGAACATACCTTCCATAGACAGATAAAATAAAGTGAAAATTCATGAATGTATATTATAAGTATTACAGGTCATAACAACTTTTCTTACTTTCAATACATAACTGTAGACTACTATCCAAATCTAACAAAAAGATAAAAAGTAAAATGATGAAATAATTAATCCTGAAAACGTGTAAGTAACAAGAATCCCTTAATTTTTCTCCCTCTCCCGTTCCTTTTATATTAATCCCCCCTATTTTCTCCCATATTTCTTAAACTTTATAAAATAAATATTTTTAATTCTTTGATATTAATTCCCTAGAATTCTTCTAGATATATTTCTTTTCCATAAAGCCCCCTAAGATTGTTGAAATCCACCTTCTGTCCATAATATTTTCATACACGTATGTTTTCTTCCTTAATTCTCTCCAATACAAGTTTTAGTCTAGAACAGGGTGTTATACATAACTCAACGTAACTTTCATGCTTTATCCATGATTTTTTAATTTCTTTTACCAAATAGTGAATTCAATGATAAGTTTTCATCACAATTGATAGAAAATTGTGGATTGAAATTTTATTGAAGAACCAGATTTTATACCTTATTACTTGTATTTACTGACGAGCAATATGTACAATGAGATGGAAATGTTCATTCAATATTCATTTAATACGGAAGTAGATGATAAATTTTTTTGGCTTTAAAGAGATAACAACATAATCTGGTATCACATAAATTGAATGTCACAATTCATAGATACAGGTTTATTTATCTATTTAATGTATATTGCATACAAATATGGCATACAAAAAACCACTTTATAATTCAATTTCTTCTAATATAATTTTAAAAATTTCCTTAATTGAATATTATTGGAGAGTAGGAAATATTGAAGGAATGGAGGTAAAAAATGATTTGGTTGAGCAATGATAATTGCAATTCTAAAGTTAAGCCTATTAAATCAATTAGAAAATATTTCTAGACAAATATGTAATATTTAAAATTCATTAATAAATTTAATCAGTAGGCATTGTAATTATTTACTTAGCATTGTAGCTATTAAAAAGTAGATTTATTTGGTGTAGTAAAAAGTCTTCACTTTTATATATATATACTTACCCTTATATAAAAAACAACAACCTGTTGGACGAACATGACTTTAAACAATTCTACAAAACGCAGTATGTATTGAACAACAATCTGTTAGACGAACATGACTTTAAACAATTGTAGAAAACACAATATGTATTGTACAAAACTGTCTATGAAGGATCCTGTGCAACACACGTGTATAGTGATAGTGAAAACAGGTGTACTTTCTCTGTGAACCATTACTAATTAATCAAAATCCCCTCATCTCCTTCTCTACTTCTCTGTGTTCATAATAACATCAATATTAAGATTTCTTCAAATCATCTATGATAATTGAAAATTCGCAAATACTTTTTGGGGTTATAAAAAGAAAAGAGAGATACAACTACTATTTGACAGGTAATTTTGTTGATTCATAGTGAGAGATTTAATACAATGATGCAGTACTGCATTGGGGATTTTCCCCCCTTCTGTCAATTTCATGGATAATATTTATGTTTGTAGCGTCACTTCTTAATCGACTCTACTCATGCAAGCTCTTTTTAGAAATTTTGTTGTCAAATTTTTGGATTTCATTCGAGTGATGTTTCTTGAGAGGGTTTAGGAATCCAAGAAGATTGTAGTGTGTATTGTTCTAGGGGTTTTTTCTCTCTTACCTTTTGTCTTCCATCACTGCTGTTCTTTGCTCTTCTTTTTAACTGATTTTATATATGCATGCACTCAGTCACTATTTCGTGTCAATTGCATAGTCATTAGAGGTTTTAATAAGAATAGAGTCATGCCTTGTGAATAAAATTTTCAAGCATATCCTAATTCAACATCTACAATAAGCTAGAGCTAGAGTTAAGCTTCATAGTCAATTTTCTGCATCCCGAAAACCAAAACATATGGAGATCTATAGGTACCTTGAAAAACAGGTCAATACAAATTAAATAAGAAACTTAAACTTCTGATAAGAGAAAAACTAAACATTATGAAACATTATAATTACTCACAGAACTTATTAAAAAGGTGTTGTTCCAAATGCAGTAGCAGCGACACATGTCAGTCTCTTGCGTTATAATCTTGTATCTTGCTTTCTTTGCAGGAAGATGGAAAACTAGAGAAACTTTCATCATTTTTTGTATTTATTAACGTGCCTGAATGGCTCAACTTGTGGGCTGATATAGAGCTTAATGATGTACTTGATAAACTGAAACCTGAGTTTAAAAATGTAATAAGTTAGTCAACAGAAGTTCCTGGAGTGGCTTCTGTATCTGCCCAAGAAGACAACAGGTCTCCAGTAATTGAAAATGTCTTTTATCAGCATTTTTTATTTGTCATTGATTGTTATCGTTCATTGCCTAGCACAGAATTGACATCAAGATTTTTGAAATTTGCTGTTGAACCAATAATACACAGCTTTATGAGTTATTTGCTTTTCAACTGTTGGTTCGTCTTCCCAAATAGTACAAGATTCAACTGACTTGGCTGTCAGGTAGGGATGTCATATGGAGTGGAAATGTGAAGCTAATCAGAGATCAGTTCCTTTCTTCGGGAAGCAAGACAAAGATGTATAGTTGGTCAAGTTCAGATGATCTTTCAAATAATGCAGTAAATGTGATAGAGTATGTGTTTTAAGTTTTTACCCTTCTAGATTATTTTTTGTTCAAGTAACATATTCTAAAAGGAAAATTTTTATGTCTTCTTTAATGTCTGTCACTGATTTTCTTTCTTTCCAATCTAATGTTATTGGAAGAGAACCAAATTGCTTTCCATTTAGAGGATGGATTGAATGTTGATGGTGTCAATGATTACTCTCACCTTATTGCAAAAATGATTGGCTTGGGAAGTAATTCAGAGTTTCTTCAAATCAGTGTGGGTTCTATGTTTGTTCTTACTATATATCGATTGCGTACATTTTATCCTTCACCGACCCAACTTTGTGGGAGTACCAAACATTTATGCCTAACATACAATTCTTTTAGTTTTTATCCATCATAGTTTCAAGACTATAAATACAACCATAAATACCTTCATTAATTGAATTATCAAAGTATTCATCCACATATATCCATTAAAGAAATGGAATTGATAAAAATGAAAATGAAAGTAGTTATTAACTACTTTCACAATCTCTAGCTATAAATATTGTTTAAAGCACATCGTATAATTCATAAGCTAAATCTAACTCTTTGTAAATATTTTTTTTATTTTAAGAAATGGGCATGGATTTATCCATGGATAATATTTCTATATCCAATGAAGATGAAAATTCTATAATGATGCACCTTCCTTCTGGTTTAGTCCTTAACATGGTTATAAAAGTTTCCTTTGAACAGATTTCACTCTTAGATATATTGTCTTTCTCTTCTGAATGACAGGTGTGTAAAATATTGGATATTGGTTATGGATTTGGTAGGTTTGATGCCCTCTTACTCTTACTAAAGTTGATGGATTTTTGTGTGGCACCATATGAGCCATCTGATAGCCAAGTTCAGTTAGTTCTTAAGAGAGGACTTCCATCTATCATTTTCAGTTTTATTTCAAAATAGCTTTCACTTCCTTCATTGCACTATTACATGGTTCACTATGCTAAATGTGGAATCATTTGGGATAGAAAAGGTATTGCTACAGTTGTGCTTTAGGATCTCTATTCATGTCTTGGGTTATAAGGGTGAAATTAACACACTTCAAAGTTATGTGAACTGTAAGTTCATACAGAACTAAATTTTATAGTATGGTATTTTTAGAGGTTATTTTAACTTATTTAAGATTAATCTCCTGAAATGCAGCGGTAGTATAGATAAGTTGATTTCTATGTGAAACTTGAGAAGGAATGTCATTGACACATTCTATAATACGAATTGTGAGGATAAGAAGTTGATAGTTTAGTTTCCCTATGAAAAATGAGAAGGAATTTTGGTGACACATTGTATAATACGAATAGTGAGAATAAGGAGTTGATAGTAGTTGCTGCTACTTGCTTCCCCCTCCAATAATTTCTTCTCCTTTTCACCACTAAAGGTGACTCCATGTTCTCCATTTCGTTTCCATTTCTACTCCATTTTATTTATATGACATACTTTTTTTCATTTTTGTTTATTGTTTTTCGTATGTAAACCAGTGGGCTAAAATTTTTATTAGATTTTATTTATTGATTACTACTGAATTTGAACAATGTAGCATATTTATTTCTCAATTATCTTTTAGGGGTAAGTTTATGTTTAGAGTTGATTGAATTTAAGATCTATAATGTAGTTATGTTTAAAAATGTGATATTGAGAGAAGGGTGGGATGAGGGATAGCGTTTTATTTAAGGGTATGTTGTTCAGATTCTTCACTTTCAATGTTGCACATGTCAACATATCATGAGTATAGGGAAATCCATACCGATTTGGTCAACCGATTTTAGCTACTTCAACCAAAAGTGGATAAATCCAACAAATTTTCATAATTTAAGAAAATGCTAAGGAGAAATTGAAGAAAATTATGTACTTTATATTATAGAAATTTTTATGTAACTCCTTTCCTTTTATTTCCTTCCGGGATTCACCTCTTATCAATGTTTTCTCCTCAAGCTTTGGACATAGTATCTCATAATTTAGATTTATGACTTTATTTTTAAATATTTGAACTTTTTACTAGCCGAATCCCCTCTTCTATATCTCAGAATCTTAAACTCTAGGTCATGAAGTATACGATCTCTAGATTTGTCGCACCCAAATCTTAGCAACTTAGATTTAATGTACAATCTACCCTTGATTTCTGGAGAAGCTAGCATTTCTTTGAAGAGCTACTTTTGGACCTTATGCTTGTGCTGAATGGAATTTGGGGTATTCATCAAAATTACTATTTTATTTGCAAAAAGAATAATAATAAACTTTCTTACTCTTTTTACTTGTTTCAATTTCAGGGGTTTTCCTGTTTGGATCAAATTTGTTCCAAGTATCAATTTCAGAATAGATAATGGACCTTTTAAGGTTAGACAATTTTTCACACTTTCTTTAATGTTTTCTGAAGAAGTGTCTTTCTTTGATGTGATTGATTTCTATTTTTTTACTGTAGCCTTTCATGTCAAAATATTGTACCTTTGGCTACGATGCAAAATTAACTTCCAAGATTGCCAATGTAATGAAAGTAGAACGTTTGTATGAAACTCAATGCGGATGGATAATTCTATCTCAAGTTGTTCAAAAGTGCTCGCTCTCATTTTCTGTTTCTTTCATTTCAATAACCTTATTGCATTTGTTGGTTCCAAAGAGGTATGATTTTCTAAAATATTAGGGCAATTGATGATGTTTTTTTGTTGAAACTTTTGACAGATTAAGAATGAATATGGATCCATGGTGTGGGAACTCAAAGCACCCGATAAATCTTAACGGTGGGCAGCCAAAATGGTTGTAGGTCTTAAAACTGGTGTTCCATAGGTTATGTCCAAGAAAAATGATGCCCCTGATCCTATTGTAAGTGTTGTCTTTGATTCAATTAATTATTTTTCTCTTATCTTTGTTATATCTTTTTTTATATTATATAATATTGGTACGAAATGGGTTTAAATGGAGCAAATGTTCTATGCGAATTTATAAAGTCAACCCTAACATTGAGGGGCCATTGTTGTTGTTGTTGTTGTTGTTGTTGTTGTTGTTATATTTGATGGTATTTTCATGTTTGAACCTGCAAAACTCTTCTTCATACTACTCAAGAATCTGAGATCACAGAAAAACTGAAGATCTAGGAAACAAGATGAATTAAGATGAATGGACTCACTCAATCAAAGATTAATATTGGAGTATGTAGTAGCAAGAAATTCTACATAGTATTACATGTTGACTTCCTTCCTTCCTCAATATGTTGGGCCCGTGCTGAGAATGGGTATTACCCATCTAGTATATATATATATATATATATATATATACATATAAAGAGAATGAGAGAGACTCATCTCAATAATAAATTGGAGGAACAATAGATTTTGTCACAACTACGCACTAATTATTTATCCTATTTATCCATATTCTTTTTTCACATGGTAGTACCACCTCATCAACACGTCCATTGACATTACCAGTATCTTTGACAACTGAAACACCATTGAAAACCTACTGAAATCACTAAACTTGGAAAATGAAGTTGATATTCATGATTATTGAACTAAGAAACTCTCATTTAAAAATCAAAACATAAAAAGTGTTGTAATTCAAAGTGAATTCTCAAAGTGTTGTTAATGCGATACCTATATAAACCTTATTCTAGATTTTGAGCTCGTTTGAGGTTAATTTGAAGAGTTGATAGATGAACATTTTGAGCTGGTGTAATGAAGATCACGAGCCATGAAGCCCGGTTTATAACCCTTTATGTATCTATTTATCTCTCACGGCATTTTTATGTATATATCCACAGTGCATCGGTATATTCAGCGCAATACAACAAATTTGGTAGCCAAAACCTGAACTTTAATATGAGGTCTTAATTTTTTTAAAAAAGAAAATAATGAATAAAACTTATCCCTCCCGCTTCTTCCCACCCTTATGTATACATATTATACAAAATCTTTGCTTACTTAGATATGGAAAAAATAATAAGGCATAGTTACTTGGAAAATTGAGCTAAAAGTGACCAAAGAGTTTCAAAATGAGGTGTTGGTAACTCCAGTTTTAATAAATGAGTGTAGGTGACAATTACGTAATTATGGATTAAGAAAGTTGGGGAAGTTTGAGAATAGCCCACAAGTTTTTAATTAACACTTTGATCCAAATGTTAACCTAATATAATAGAAAACAGAGGGAAAAAAGTTGTGTTTCTCTTTATTCTCATTCATTGGTTTTTTTCTCTCTCTTTGTGATTTTTGTTGTTCATTGTTGCTATTTCTTTATTCATCATCTTCTACTTCATTATCATCATCTTCTTCATTGTCATTATCATCTTCTTTTTGTTGACCATTGTTGTTGTTGTTACTATTATTGCTACTACTTGTCCAATTTTTTAGGTTCAATTTGGTTTCGTACATCACTTTCACTTTGGCATTACTTCATAGGAGACTTTGGTAAGTAAAATTATGATTTTTAGTTGAATTTATCATCCTAGTGCACTACTACTGTGTTGTTTTTTCAGTACTGGATAGAACCCAAACATGAATCCAACATAAGAGCCATCTATTTAAGCAGATCACTCATCTGTTATGACAGATGAGTCACCTATTACAATGAAAGACTAATATGTTGGATTCATGTTTATGATTCTATAGTGCAGTAACATGAATCGAATAGATGGGTTATCTATTGAAACATATTACTCAATTATTGCAATAGAGGAGTGATCTGTTGAACTAGATTATTCACTTGTTGCAACAAAACTTGAACTGGATTCTAATAGACGAACCGTCTATTGCAACAAGTCATCTATCGCAATAGGTTTGTTATCTTTTACAACATGTCACTCATCTGTTGGAATCAACTTCAAAGAACATTTATACCAACAGGTGTTTTATCTATTGGAATACGTGAATAGTATATTACAACATATAATTCATTTGTTATAACAGATGACTCATCTTATGGAATGAGCTTCAGGAACTTAACATGAATCCCAATAGGTGATTCATCCATTCCAACTGATCACTAACATGTTGCAACATATTTTTCACCTGTTGTAATAGATTTGTCATCTGTTGGGGTTCATGTTACGGTACTATAAAATCACTATTAATCTTATTATGATGTCTTTATTAACTTTTTTTAACAAATGACTTTATTTAGGTACCACCAATGGAGGGATCAATAACAATAGGGGTGGATTTTCAAGGTCAATGAATCGAAAAGAGTAATCAATATGTATGGCCTTGGAAGGAGGGTAAAATGCTAGAAACGATAGCTATGAAAGTCCAAAGTGATGTTTTGTACGATGATTTTGTGAACATAATAATTATCTATTGTGGACTGAATTGTCAACCAAAAGAACATGTCATCATCTATATGCACATCTTTTTTGAAAATCAGAGGGTACTACCTTTCAAGATAATCGATTAGGTTCGGTTACATGCTTATCTTAGTGATTTGGGTAGTCTAGCGTTAAGAGTGTACGTGGTTTAAAAACCAAGTTAGAATGAGAACCAAAATGTAGAATAAGAATAACAACAAGACATCTTTGATGATATGGACTTGAATATTCCAAATGGTGATCATACACCTATGCCTGTTGCTGCAAACAATATGGTAGGCATTTTTTCTCAATCAACATAGTATGACAATCTTCAAGATGATGCGACCAAATTTTACAAGGAAATGTCATTCAAGGATAAGAAAGAACTTTCTAGTTCTTTGTTTATTGGTTTATTAAAAAAATTATTTCAGAGTAAAGAAGGTAATTAATTTGAGCAAAGCCTTTTCCTTCAGACGTGTTAATCTGAACTGCAAGGGGTGGTTTAGGTCTTTGAAATACTTAAGTTCTGATAGATTCATTATTAGTATTTATGATAAGTATCACGCATGTGGTTCGGAGAAGCTTACAGGACAAAATTCTCATGCCACGACAGAGGTCCTCACTCAATATTTCAAGAATAGATTCACCAATAGTGAAGGCCCTTCTACAAGTGATATAGCCAATCAACTCCTTATAAAATTAGGTTTTACAGTTAGTTATTAGAAGTTATATATACATCCATGGGGATTGCTAAGGACTTGGTTAGGGGGACGCACGAGCACGGGTATGCAGTCTTCGATACCTACCATTACATGCTTGAGTCTATAAATCTTGAAAGTAAGACGGCATTGTATATTGATGAAAATGGAAGGTTCAAGTATGTTTTTGTATCCTATGGTTCTTAGATTCTTGGTTTTCAACATTTGTGTAAAGTCATAGCCATCGACAGAACTTTCTTGTGGAGATGGTATAATGGAGTTTTGCTAACGGTGGTGGCACAGGATGTAGAGAGTCACATCTTCCCTGTCACTTTTTCTTTAGTAGACAAGGAATGTGATGCCTCGTATGGGTATTTTTTTGCACAACAGCAAAGCTGCATCAATTATACCAAAGATTTATGTTTTATTTCGGATATACATCCAAGTATTCCAAAGATGGGTTCAATTTTCTAAACTTCAGCTCGCTTTGGTTATTGTATGAGGCATCTTGGATATAATATTTGAAACAACTTTCACAACAAAAGGGCCGTGACCCTTTTTCATAGAGCATCTAAATAATATAATAAAGAGGAGTTTTTAGGCCATTTTAGTCAAATAATGGATATGCATCCCAAGAAAGTAGAACATCTCGTACGTGTCGATTTTAAGAGATAGAGCCAAGCATTCTATCTAGAAAATATGTACATTTTTATGAATTTAATGTCTTGTTTGGTTTACATTTTTAGTATGATGTCGTACTAAGTGATTCTCTTGTATAGGTATACTATTATGATGTCAAGTTGAATTTGTGAATTCATTATTTGGCGTTGAAAGAGAATTTCCCATCATGGTGCTATTTGATGAAATTAACAAGAAGTATGGAAAATTATTTCACAAAAGGCATATGGAGTTCGATAATGCAGGAACCAAATTTGTTCTAAAAGTAAAAAAATATCAACAAACACCAGTCTGGGGAATAGGTTATTTTCTCATCAAATAGCAGATTACAAGTTTAGTATCGACGGTCATAGTAATGTTGCCGTGGTCAATCTTCAAATAAGATCTTGTACGTATAGAGTTTTTAACTTGGACAAAATACCCTGTCCACATCCTATGGCAGCTCTTCTAACTAAATACGGTGCATAATATGAAACTAAAATTTATGAGTGCTCCTCTCCATATCATTCGGTGGAGAGATATATAGTGGAATATAGTGAGAATATTAATTCACTGTCTCCCAAAGAATCTTAGGTTGATTCTGTAGAGTTTATGGAAAGATTAATACCTCCTCCATATATTGACCCAAGCACTATCAAATTGGTAAGTAGGCGATATATGAGGAGGCGTGGAGTGAGAGGATCATTTCCATTAAGAAAAAATAAGTGCTCTAGATGTAAGAACGCTGGCCACAAAAGAACTACATGCCTAGACCGTAATCCACCATAATTGTTCTAATAGAAAAAACTTATGTTATTATTTTTTATGGAATTATATCTTTAACTCATTGTTCTGAACGTAAATGTAATTATTTATTATATAAAATATCTTTTTTAATAACTTTTGCATCAATAATAAGAGGCAAAATAGGAACAAAATACAACAGACCACAAACTTATTTTCAGCAGATTACCCATCTGTTGCAACAGATAGATAGTTGATGGAAGAACACAATATAGTTCATTAAACTAGAATGTGTTCCTCCAATAAATAACCAATCTATTGCAACAGATTGGTAATGTATTATCACAAACCCAACAGATAACTAATCTATTTCAATCGATGGTCCATCTGTTGAAAAACACTCAAAACTCTTGCTATTGCTACTAGATTCAAAATTATTCCTTACATCTAACCGTCGACACGTCTGTTGAGAAGAAAAAATAGACAAAATGAAAATTAAATAAGAATTAAAAAGTCAAAGTCGACCAAACATAAATTTTTCATCAAACAAAAACAAAATACATTAGGTAGGTAAATCCGATATAGAAAAATAAAAATACATATGCTAAAAGAAATATTGGAGAGGGACATGGAGCAGATACAACTCACTGAGGACATGACGCTAGATAGGAATTTATAGAGGTCGTGTATTAGGATAGAAGGCTAGTGTCAGTTTGGGTTGGTAGGGTAGGGCGTAGCTTGGTGGGTGTATTATTCTTGGTATGCTACCTAATTGCATGTTTTTTTGCGATGGTGTACTATTCTTTGGTTGCTATTCCTTGTGGGTGGTGTATTTATGTCTTGTCATCTTGTTACGTTCTTTTTTTTGGATTTGATTAATATTCTTTGTCTTGAGCTGGAGGTCTATCGAAAATAGCCTTGCTACTTCTCTAGAGGTAGTGGTATGGACTGCGTACATCTTATCCTCCCCAGACCCCACTATGTGGGAATACACTAGGTTTGTTTTTGTTGTTGTTATATGATAAAAAAAAACATCATCTAATTATTATTATGATTATTATTGTCAGCCGGCCAATAATCAATCGGCAGTAGCAAGTTTCTTCTTAGCCTGCGCATCTCTTGGAACATCTTTTCTCTCACGACAACCAACTCCCATAGTAGGTCATTTACCTACCTCTGAAGTTTCCGCATGGTGTCACGCAGAATAGTATTGTCCCAAACTGGATCAACCATATCTAGAACATGCATGAATTGATAAAAAATGTAAACACAAAAGTAAAGAAAAAAGTCTGAATATAATACAACGTGTACTACCAATTGGTAGGTTTACATACAAAAAAAAAAAACTTACCTCAATGAGAACGGAATATGTTCTTTGAAGAGAAGTAGTTAAAGTTGTAATATGAAAAGGCAAAATGCAAGATATAAATAAAGTGTAGTTGACTGAAAAGTAAGAAGAGAGATATTTTTAGAGGATTGAGTCTGAATGTGTTAGGCAAAAACAAACGACTGTTCACCTCCATTTTATTAATTACATTCAAATTGTTGACTTTTTGATTTTTGTGAAAAGTCATGAATTTTTTTTTTACATTCAAACTTCTCACCTTTCAAAAATAATTTCTTTTAAAAATAACCATTTTTATTTAACTGTTGCAATAGATAGTCCGTCTGTTGCGTCAGATAACTCATCTGTCGCAACAGATTTACCATTTGTTACAACTAATCGTCTATATGTGCAACATATAAAAGATCTATTGTAATATATAAATTATCTGTTGCGATAGATGAACCAATTGTTGGAGGATATGTTTTGATTTCTTCTAACGGATGATTCATCAGTTGCAATGGATGGAGAATTTGATTCATCAGCTGTTTTGAATGTGTTAGACCAAAAGTCATAACTGTTCACCTTTTTTTGAATAATCATAATGTACCTTAATTAATCCAAAATGGTGATTGTTTTATTATATAAATTAAAAAAATAGATTAAAAATAAAAAAGGTGAAATGTCATGAATTTTCACCTATTTAATACTAACATCAGTTATTAAAATTAAATAACCATTTTTTACGGGTTATAAATTAGTTTTATCATTTTTTTATTATTTATTTACAAACCATTTTTCATATTAAATAATAAAAAATCCATGACTTTTCACCCTTTCAATAACAATGACCCTTTTTTTATTAATAACTATTTTAGTAATTTTTTTCCAATAGATTGACCAGCTATTGCTGCATATTGGTCATTGTTCGTTGCTCACAATCCAGACTATTGAACTGTATTATGTTCTCCCAACCAATGTCCATCTGTTGCAATACATGGGTAATCTGCTAAAAATACGTTTGTAGTCCATCGTATTTAGTTTTGATTTTATCTTTTCTTTTTGAACAAAGTCCATATCAAACAAAAAAAATTTACTATTTCAATAGTCATGCTGTATTACATACGTAGCACTTGTTGTTTTCTTGATGGAAATGTAGTCCTCTGATAATAAAGATGGTTACCTTTTGAGCCTCCAAGTATTGTACACTACTTCACGATGGAAAGTGAAGAATAAACATTGTCCGACATTGAACGGATAGGAAGAATAAGATCCATGCAGATGGATGCATCTATTTTCATGCATGTGTGTTATGTATTATTGATCAGGTTATCCTGACAGACACATATAAAGTGTGAATATAGTTTTTTACTGATTAGACATTGATCTTTCAAACAAGATCCTACATTTTACAGTTAAGTCGATATGTCCAAACAGTTAAGGCTGACGGGTTCCAAGAAGGTGGTGTCGATACCTTGTTACAATTTAATAATAGTTTCTCCCATGTTTATCCATCAAGTTCTTAGAAGGTATGAATATTTGATGCAATTATCGAGGTTTAATATTGACTGGACTTATTTAATGGTACAATGGACTTGTAGAAGGCCTTCAAAGGCTCCCAGTGCATTAAACAATAATAGAAAACCAATAGATTTTCCCCTGATCCAAATTTATATTGATGGTTTCTCGAGGAGACTATTATATACTAGAAGTGCTTAGGAGAATACCTGCACGAGAAAGGTGACATAGAGAAGACCATATATGAACTCAAATCATGTTAAAGGGGAAACACATAGGAGTAACCAAGGAACTTCTAGCCAATCTAGCCAATAAAATAGACATGAAAGATAAATTTTTTTGAATAAGTTGCAAATGTGAAATTGTATCTAAAAATTAAAATCCATCCTACTCGTTGTTGAAAAGAATAATGGTTAAGTGGACTGGTGTTGGAAACTTTGATAGGGAACTGCGACTAGTCAGTGTGGCTTGGAATATTGATTCACAAAGTGCAGGATCAGAACTATAAGGAAGCATCTTGGCGAGCACCGAGGATTAGTAAGATGGTTAGTAAGGAACGATAATTAAACCAAGAATTTCTAAAATAAAAATAAGAGAAGAGAAGGTGTTAATTTCTGAAGTCTAACTTGCATCACATGACTTCTTTTTGTGGTTCTGATCTGATCAGTGGTAGTAGAAACAAAATGGCTTAAAGTTGGGCAGAAATCCCCTACCTTTTTATTTCCACTGTGTTTGACCTGACTAGAACCACAAGCAGAAGGTCTGGGATGCAAGTTTAACTTTAGAAATTGCCACTTGGGGTTGATCTCTTATTTTTTACTTCAAGAGTTGTTTTTTTTAGTTACGTTCCTGACTGAGAAACTTACCACCCCTCGTGTGCTCTCTAAGGTACTTTCTTTAAGTTTTAATCCTATGCTTTGTGAGTCATCATTTAGGATATTCTAACTAGTCGTAGTTCCCTAGCAAAGTGTCCAGCTCTAATCCACTTCACCATTTTTCCTTTCAACGAGTGGGATGGATTGTTATTTTTGGATACAATTTCACATTTGCATTACATTTGGATTTTTCTATTTTTCATGTAAATTTCATTGGCTAGATTCTCTACACGTTTCTTGGTACTCCATGTTTCGTCTTTAATAAGGTCTGAGATGATATATGGTTTTCAATACCTCCTCTTTCCCTGGCAGGTTTTCTCCCAAACACCCTCTGTTGTATAATCATCACCTCGAGCAACCTAGGTATAAGAATTTGGATCAAGGCGATAACTATATTGATTTCCACTCTTTTGTCCAGTAGTGAGAGAATTCAGAGGCATTTCAAAGGTCCATTAAGCCCTATAAATGAGTCTAATCACTATTTAATATTTACATTACCACCAAAAACTTAAACCCTTCTCCAAACTTGACACACAAACATTAGCAAAAGGTTTATTAAACTGTAACAGGGTATCAACATCACCTATTTTGTCCCTCAACCTTATCAGTTCTAACCTAACAATCTTAACTGTAAAATGCAATATCTTGTTTGAATGATTAATTCCTAACAGGTAAAGGACAATATTCACAAAATAAGTGTACTCTATGTGTGTTTTCATGATAGGTTGATTAGTACTACATACATCCCACATATGAAGTGGTTCTATCTGCAAGCAGCTTATTCCTCTGAACCCATCTTTACTCTAGTCTTTAATGTTGAATGGAAAAAATTTGATCAACTTTCTCTTCCTTTTATCTACAAATAAGAGAAAAAAATTGATGTCAAATAAGAGAAAAACAAAAAAAACATTACAACTGATGTTTGGAAAATTTTAAAAAGGGTAACAGAAAATTGAATGAATACAACACATTACAACAACGGTTCGAATAGATGACCCATATATGGCAGATTCCCTATATGTTCAAAAAATAAGTGATCCATTGCAACAAGTAACGTACCTGTGGCAACAGATGGCCATCATGTTGCAACAAATGGGTCATCTGTCATGATGGCGATCTGTTGGAATAAATCAAATCAGCCTTGGTACTAGTTTGATTTCTTTCAACAGTTGCTCCGTCTGTTCCAACAGCTGAATCATCAGTCGCAATAGTTATGAAATCTTTTGCAACACCCCTAACACCAATAACAACACCAACAACAATATCAACAAAAATAAAATAATAACATGTGTTCCAACACTATCAACAACACTAACACCACATGTTCCAACATCATTAATAACACAAACACCACATTTTCCAACACCATCAACAACATAAACACCATATGTTCCAACAACACCAACCCCACTAACAATATCAACAACAAAATCAACAATAAAGAAACAAATAAAAGGCATAAAAAATGATACTGCCAACAAGGCTTTTCAAGTTCTCCCGACAGATGACTTGTTTTGTATATTTTAATGAAAATAATGGTTTGTTCATTCAAGACCTAAAAGTTACCTTTTCTTTAATTTTATTAATAAATAGGATATGAGTAATTGTTAAATGAATAAAAATAATAGACATAAACAGATAATTTAAATAATATACAAATAAGAAAACGAGAAGAAAAGAGCAATAGTGAACCATACCTGCAATATCTAAAAGCAAAGAGATCAAAACTTCCATTTTAGTCGAGAAAATATATAGATCGATGGAGATCCAAAAGGATTCTCATGCAAAATAGGAGAGAAAAGAGAGAAAAAGAGACTGTTGTGATTACCCTAAAGACAAAAGAGAAAGAAAAGATGAATTAAGTTATGGTTGAAGGAGAGATAATTCTAGAGATGGGTTTAAAATATTTTTATTAATAACTTTGAGAGGAACAAGGAGACGGTGACATTAAAAAGTCAAGATAAGGCTACTCATACAGGAGATTTTTGATTTATCCAAGAAATATTTTTTACCGCCTTAGTATTTTATCTTTTTTTGTCTCAAACAAAAAATTGCTTTAAAATAAAAAAAATCTTAAAATAGATAAGTCATCTATTGAAACAGATGTCAATATCTGTTTGAATATTTCATGTATCTCAGTCATCTATCAAACCAAATAGAAATTTTTATTTGACAATTTACAACAGATAAGTAATCTGTTGCAATAAATTTATTTATCTATTTGGTAATTTCCAATTGATGAATCATCTGTTATAACTGGTTGAACATATGTTTTAATACAATTTCAATTGAGTTCATAGGTTCAAATATAATTTTAATTAATTTAGCTATAACAAGGAATGAGTTCATAGGGTCAACTACAATATCAATTGAGCCGTTGCAATTAGACGATGTTTGTATTGCGTCCCTTCTAACCTAAGTCATCAATCGATTAACCTGAGTTAAAACGATCCATATTAACTTATTATTTGAAGTAATGAAATTGATTTAGCTATAACTAGGGATGAGTTCATAGGGTTGACTATAATTTTAATTGAGTCATTGCAATTGCATGATATTGGTATTGCATTACTCCTGACCTGAGTTGTCAATCAATCAATCTAAGTTGAAACATTCATATTAACTTAATATTTGAAGTACCTAAATTGATTTAGATAGAACTAGAGATGAGTTCATAGGGTCAACTATAATATCAATTGAGTCATTACAATTGCACGATGTTGGTATTGTGTTCCTCATGACCTAAGTCGTCAATCTATTAACCTGAGTTGAAATTATTCATACTTATTATTTAAAGAACCTAAATTTATTTATCTAGAACTAGGGATGAGTTAATAGGATCAACTATAATTTCAATTGAGTCGTCACAATTGCTTGATATTGGTATTGCATTCCTCCTAACTTCAGACGTCAATTTATCAATTTGAGTTAAAATAATTCATATTAGATTATTATTTGAACTAACAAAATTAATTTATCTAGAACTAGGGATTAGTTTATAGGGTCAACTATAATATCAATTGAGTTGTTGTAATTGCACGATGCTGGTATTGCATTACTCTTGGCCTGAGTCGTCAATCGATCAACCTGAGTTGAAATGATTCATGTTAACTTATTACTTAAAGTACCTAAATTGATTTATCTATAAATAGGGATGAGTTCATGTAACACCCCATATTTTTGGGCTAGTCTATGAACTGTCATTCCTACATGTATAAGTTATAATCCAAGTGATTCTCATGTAAATATAATTTTAAGGATATTTATACTAGTGTGTGAAATGCTCATGAGGTTAAAAATGTTCATAGAAATCATTTAGAGCTAAGTTGAGCTAAGATCCTTTGATTCGTCCAAAGTTTGTAATTTTATTTCATAAGGGTTTACTTTAAATGTGTATAACTTTTGATATACATGGAATTTTTCAGTTTAAGACCCACCAAAAGATATATAATTGAGTTAGCTTTCAAACGGTGCCAATTTTGCCTAAATCTAATAATCAAGTGAAAAGTTATGCCATTTTTTGTGTGAGGCAGTAAGGGGTCATGATAGCCCCGCGATGCCAGGGCTGCTTGACCCAAATAGGGGTTGCGTCATGAGGGTTGATTTACCCAACTAGGTGTCGCAATGCGGGAGCTATTCCCCCACAGTTTTATCTTCTTAAGGGTCAAGGGTCACTTTGGTCCTTTCCCCTCAACCCTATACGTCCAAAGAAAATTTTTTAACACACAAAACGATATTATTTGCCCATCTTCCTCAAATCAACTCACATAAAAACCCTCTTCTTTTCCCAAGAACAAAAATCAAAGCATTACAATTGAATAACCTTCAAGAAAAGTTACTCTCTTTAATGATTCAAGCTTTTGAGGTATGTTAGATGTTCATCCATGGCCTTTTTCACTCATGGAGTCCAAAAATTCATCTTTTATGTTTTATATCATGAAATCACATGTTTATAATGATTTATCTCCATGAAGCTTTTATGAATTATGATTGTACATGATGTTTACAATCTAATTGTATTGAAAGCATCCCTTATTACATATTTTATGAATTATATCCATGAACTTACATGAATTTTTAATTTTTATCATGTTTCCATGAAATTGTTGGTGATATTAAACCTTTCATGGTTCAATGGTGTTGTTTTTTGAATTCAAATCCTAATTGGTGATCTTATAAGTGAAATCATGCTATTACCACAAGTTTTAGAACTATTCCCATGCCTAGTTTAAACCTGGAATAACAAGTGTTTGATGAAATACGTAAATGATTGGGTTATGAACAATGATGCCGTATTACATGTTTACAAGTTAAGATTTTGGAATTTGTTTTCAAGTGGAATGCATTATAGTATATTTTAAATATTGTGATTTCCATATCATGTTTATGAGAATTCAGAATAAGTCCTAATTTTATGATTTTGTCATGTGATCATTCTATCTCATGTTAAAGTCTTGGTCCCCATTTATTTGATGAAATTCTTAACTGAATAATTGTGAATGATAATTTCCTTCCATGGTTTCAAAGCTTTTATGTGACCCTGTTGTTATTTTTATCGACTCCTGGGGGTAATGAATACCCAATATTTAGCTGCTTACTTAGTCTTAGTAGTTTCAGAATAGTTTTAGATGTGTATAAGCATATTCAGCCAATTAGCCATCATGATTAATTACTTGTCGAGTTAATATTATCTCAATCCCGTAATCTATGTTAGTTTAGTTAGGAGTAGGATTCAGCACTGAGTGAGCCTATGGGTGAGGGCTCACCCGTTAGTTAGGACTAGGTCCTTAGAAGTAATTCCTAAGTTCTAGAACTACGTAGCCAGTGTAGCTTCTGAGATATCACCCGTTAGTTAGGACTAACACTCTCAGGGATCACCCGCTAGTTAGGATTGATCTCAGGGGCCACCCATTAATTAGGACTAACTCCACAACAAGTGTTAGTACCTGTGAAATAGTTCTAACACCCTTCCAACTAGGGTCGAAGGTTGGACCCTAACTCAGTTTATAATCGGGGTATGTCGGTTAGTTGAAAAATCCCACAGTTATAGTTTTAGTTTCAATCTAAGTATAGAACTAATTTTAATTCAATAGATCTAGGACTTTCAAACATAGTCACTCAGTATTAATAATTTATTTATCATTAATCACTGATATCATTTACTCAGTATTAGAAATTAGTACTCGGCTTCAGTAAAAGCTCAGATATGGTATACATGTATATACATAGTATTGCATACTCTGTATTTTATAGCAGTCTCAGTTATGCTATATCATTCAATCAGTTACTATTCATGCATATGAACCCCTACATTCAGCCTTACCTCATCTAGAAGACTAGTTCATTCCACGTTTTGATGCATACTTTCTCTTTGTACTATAATGTCTTATATCATAGGTTCGAATGCTCAGGTTCATGACCGCGCTTAGACAAATTTAGATAGCAGTAGCAGATTTAGTACTGAGTCCTTATCTATTAAGGATATGCTTTTATTTAGGTATTTCTATAGTTTTACTAATTCAAAGGCTTTTCATACTACACTAGTTCAAACAGTATTCAGATGTTATTATCAGTTGCCATTTATCAATATTCAGATTATGAACCTTTTGGTATTTCAGCCTAATTTCTATATTATTTAAGTATTATTATTCAGTGCTCACAGTATGTACCAGTCATGGGATAGCTTGTGGTCTTTTGGGGTCGTAAGTACCATGTGCCATCTGAGGTGCAGACTCGTGGGGTTACAAACTTGGAATCAGAAGGTTTTAAAGTTTCCTAGGGAGTCCGAAAGCCTTGTTGAGTAGAGCCTTATGCATAAGTATAAAGCACACCATATTTATAGGTAAATTATATTTCATGGGGTTAGTTGTATCAAAGGTGAATCAATAGGTTTGAAATAGTGTATCCAAGAATTTAAGTTTGGCAATTCAAAATTATATGTGTTGTTGATATTGGTGTAGTGGTAATTCTCACGGTCTGGGGAAAATATAAGTTTAGAGATGTGATATTTGTAGGCTATGATAAAAGTTGTATGGTTATTAAGGATTTTTGGATATCCATGTTATGTGTTAGCATCTAAGTTTGAATCTTTGAAGGTTGACCTAATAGAAAGAGAAGTTAAAAATTCTAAGTTAGTCAGCTCTTAAATTCTTACATGATGTATTTGGGGCTATAGAAAGTTAAGAGTTCTATCTCAGAAGAAAGTATAAGCATTAGGGTTTTGCACTTTCAGGTGTAGTCTTTCAGGGTATGTTTAGTGTTTATGAGTATTATTATATCTTGGCCTCTAGAGTAAAGTGGTTTTAGTTTAGTTTAGTGATGTTGATTAAGTGGTTACATTCTTAGAATGATGACTTTAAGATAAGGAGGAGATGATAGAGTAAATAACTAAATTAGGTTCTCAGATCATAGTAGTGATGCCAATATGTATAAAAAAAGCAGTAGGGAAGGATGATGGCCAAACCATTCTTATCTCAGTGCAAGGTTTCTCAGTCATCATGATATCTACTCATGCCTTACATATCAGTTCCATAATCATAGTTCATGTTCATCACATCATAAAGAATCACGTGCACTTTCAGTTCCTAGTATAAGGTGTTCTAGTTTACTCAGCAGTACGGACCATGTTCCATAACTTTATGAACTCCAAATTCAGGTCATGCAACTCATGAATTCATGTATTACTATATGTTCAGTTCTAGTACCCATGCAACACTTTTAATGATCAATGACATTCATATTTATGTCATGTTTGTCCTCAGTTCAGACCTCCTTGATGAATTCATGTCATTGACCCTCTATTTCTCATACCTTAGTTTCACATTCCAGATATTTAGTCATGATTCTATCTATAAGTGTTCAATCTTTCCTCAGTATTTTAGCTATCTCAACATCTTTTGGGTGACATAATATCCCTAGAGGGAGATGTACTATAATTTCCCAAGCTTTCTTTTCCTAAAACTTCCATCTTCTCTTTATGTAACAATATCTAGCTTGAAGTAATGCATACTCATAAGTTGACTCTTTTGTTTAAATCTCCACCTTAAACCATTCTCATGTCATAGCATGTATGCAAGAAAATCAGTTTAGTTCATGATATTTAGTTTATATGTCATGTTTCAGAATTAGTTATCCAATCATGTTCCAAGTCCTTCATATTTAGAATATGAGCTCAAATACCTTTGAATAGTACTCTCAGTCTAACCAGTCTCATTCGAGGACGAATGTTCCTAATAGGGAGATAATGTAACACCCCATATTTTTGAGCTAGTCTATGAACTGTTGTTCTTAAGTGTGTAAGTTATAATCAAAGTGATTCTCATGTAAATATAATTTTAATGATCTTTATACTAGTGTGTAAAATGCTCATGAGGTTAAAAATGTTCATAGAAATCATTAAGAACCAAGTTGAGCTAAGATCCTTTGATTTTCCCAAAGTTTGGAATTTGATTCTACAAGGGTCTACTTTAAACAAGTATAACCTTTTATATATCTGAAAATTTTCAGTTCAAGACCCACCGAAAGATATATAATTGAGTTAGCTTTCAAACGGTACAAATTTTGCCTAAATCTGATAACCGAGTCAAAAGTTGTGCCATTTTTCTATAATACTCGTGTCTTTTTCCTAGCTAAAAATCATCTAAAGAATGCTAGGACTTACTTTGAAATGCAAATATATTTTTATACATGCAGTATTTTTTAGATTTTCACTTTCTATCACATGGGAAATTGAGTTGGCTTTCCAACAATACCAATTTCTTCAAAATCTGACATTAGACGAACGACTTATGGACGTTTTCTCGAAACTGTTAGAATTGCCCAGGTGCGACGGCTCGGTTGGCAGACCATCAAATTAGTGATGGACCACCACTTGGACCATCAAATCCATGCCCGTTAAGCCATGTTCTGGATAAGGACTGATGGACGAGTTGACGGACTGTCAAAGTTGTGACATACCATCAGCCAGACTGTCAACCCTTATCCAGTGAAGCCCATTTCTGGTCCACGTCTGACAGGCTAAATGATGGTCCACCAGGAGCCTGAAGGACCACTATTCATACCGTCACACGCCACGTTCAGCCTATTTCTAGGTCGTTTTAACAGAGGTATTTTAGTCACTTATCACCTGCCTATATATACCCAGATAAGTCCAAATTAAGCCATTTTGCTCACTTTTATTTTACAAACAACAACTAGGGTTTCTCCCTAAATTAAATCTTCAAGACCAAGACTCAATCTTCTTCAAGAATCAAAGGATTTCAAATCCTTCTAGTTCAAAAACATCAAGAACTTTGAGTCAGGTATGCATAGTGTTCATCTATGGACCCCTTTCGTTCATAGAGTTAAAGAACCATGATTTTAAATGAGAAACTTTGATTTCCTTGTTTCTATGTGATGTTGTTCATGTCAATGACCATTGTTTAAACTTCAGAATATTATTTTAAGATGATTTTCATGTAGTATGCATGTTGTGGTTAAAACCCATGAAATTGGGTGGTTCAAGATGATTAATATTTGTTGAGAAAACCTATGCCCAAGGTGTGCATGCAAGTTGTTTGTTAAAATGCCTAGGATTCCAGAAGTTCATATTTACATGATTCTATGATATCTAAATGATAAGTCCTTATTAGCTATACACTCAACATGAATTCCATGCTATTTATGTGTTGATATTGTTGTGGTGTGAAACATGTGCGATAATGGAATTATAGAAAATATACACGAAATTTATCCATGCTTTCCCTATAATGTTTGAGATTTTGAATAGACTCATGAAGCACACTATCCCTTACTTATGATATTTTGAATTGTGGACTCAAATCTTGTGATCAAGTTATGTCATGTGTGTCAGTTTTCTTTTATCAAGTCCTGTGGGTATTTGTACCTAGAACTATAGCTGTGTACCTAGAGCCATGTCATGTTTCCATGATATCTTCAGTCAAGCCATGTTTCATAGAATTCAGTTAGTCATGTGACTTAGGAAACCTTAGAAACCTTATGATCTCAGTCAGTTATCAATATTATTCAATCAGCCAATAGAAATTCAATAAACGCAGTTCATGTATAGTCAGTTAAATCATGTTTAGTCTCTTCAGATGGGAGTAGGAGTTAGCACTGAGCGAACCCAAGGATAGGAACTCACCTGCTTCAGATAAAGGTGTGATTCTTAGAAGCAATCCTGGTGTTCCAAAACTATGTAGCCAGCATAGGTTGAGACATCAGTACTGCCAGCTTGAGGGTTGATAGGGCGGACATCCGCCGTTCTCTTTTGGAGACACTGCAAGATCTGAGGGTCACTCACATCATATCTTTACCCAGGGCATGGTATTGACACCCTTCCAATTAGGGCAATGATTGGACCCCAGTTTAGCTATTTTCTCCTACATGGGGCATGTCGGTTAAATGACTACCTCTAACTGTTTTAGTATCAGTCTCAGTAAAAGAACTCAGATAGTTCTTTAGATATCAGTATACCAGGACTGTTAGATACAGTTAAATTCAGTTATAGCATAGGACTCAGAAAGTTCCACCAGAGTCAGGACTATCAGACACAGTCGTTCATGTTATCAGAACTATAGTTTTAGCCATGTATTAGCGTATAGATTTAGTTCTCACTACTCACGATCTCAGTTACTATGTATGTATTTTTGCACTCTTATGTTTATATCAGTCAGCCAGTTAGCATTATTCATATACTTAGTACTCCAATTGTACTAACGCATTTGCGCTATGGTGCTTTCTTTTGATTTTACACCATAGGTTCAGAGACATGAGTTCCAGACCAGCAGTAGCAATCACTTTCCGCACACAGAGTTGCAGTGTGTCTTCATTCGAGGATGATATTACTTGATTTATTCATTTATTAATTTAGTTAGTTTTTAATTTATGGAGTTAGTTGGATACATGTTTCCTCAACTCCTTATTCAGATAGTACTTAGAGGTTTTCAAATTTAGTATTCAGATTTACTTCAGATTTAGCTGTTTTGGGTATTTGCTACCTACATGGATGTCATGTTTTGACATTTTCTTTATTCAGTTGAACTTTATGGCCTGTTGTTCATGTTTTCTGCATTTTACAAGTATATTATACAGTGTGCAGGTATAGATTTTAGTCATGGCTTAGCTTGTCGTCCTTCAGGGTTAAGCACCATGTAGCATTCCGGTTTAGAAAATCAGGGCATTACATACTTGGTATCAGAGCCTAAGGTTCAATAGAGTCCTAGAAAATCTGAAAGCCATATCTAGTAGAGTCTTGTACATGGGTGTATTGCGCTCCACATTTATGTGTAGGAGGCTATAAGATGTTTTAGGAACAATTTCCCCTCTTTCAGTATTTATGTCGTGCTATTGAGCATAATCTCAAGTTAAACTTTCAGTCTAATTCATTCTTCTCTCTATCTCAGAGTATGCCTCCAAAGAGAAGAAGCCAGCCAGCTCCTCAGCCCAAAGATCCTTTGGGCTAACATATTTCTCATGTGGAGTTTAGAGCTACATTGACCACACTTCCTCAGTCTGTGGCTGCCCATAATGAACGACCACCAGATATTCTGGCTAATCTAGTGACAAATTCTGTAGCATCTAGGATTCAGGACTTCACCCGAATGGACCCTCCTTCTTTCACAGGGTCTAAGTCTAATAAAGACCCTCAGTAGTTCATTGACCAAGTCCAGAAGGTCATTGACATCATGGGTGTTACTTCTATTCAGAGTTCTGAGTTAGCCACATATCAGTTGCAAGATGTGGCTTATACTTGGTACAAACAGTGCAAATCTGAGAGGGTAGATGGTGTAGGTCCTATTGAGTGGGAGGAATTTGTCATGGCTTTCTTAAACAGATTCTTTCCCAAAGAGCTAAGGGAAGACAAAGTTCTTGAATTCATCAACCTCAGGCAGGGAAATATGACAGTTAGGGAGTATTCTCTCATATTTACTCAGCTATCCAGATATGCCCCTCATGTGGTTGCAGACCATAGGGCTAAGATGAGAAAGTTCGTATCAGGGGTGAACGACAGTGTGGTAAATAAAGGTAGGTCTGCAATGCTGAATAGTGATATGAATTTAGCTAGAATCATGACCTATTCCCAGCAAATAGAGAAGAAAAAGGTTAAGACTAGAGAGAGGAATAATAAGAGCACAAGATCAGGTAATTTTAATTTTGCTCCACCCAAATCTGAGGGAGAAAAACATTCACAGTTTCATCCTAAGTCATCAGCTCCAGCTTATTCTACAGCCAGTGCTTCAGTTCCTAAGTTCAGAGAGGGTAACCAAGATAGAGGCCCAGGCTCTAAGTGTCAGAGCAGTTTTAGCAGTGCCCGAACCAATCCCCTATGCCAGACTTGTGGTAAGAACCACAAGGGTATTTGCATAGCCGGTAGTGATGTTTGTTTTAGATATGGAAATCTAGGCCACAATATCAAGGATTTTCCTCAGTAAGGTCAGCAAAAATATCTCTGTTCTCTAACTCAGTCCGTTCGCCCAAATCAGCAGGGTGCCACTTCTAGTGCTAATAGTGGGCAACGCCCAAACAAACTATATGCTCTTCATACCCAAAAGGATTAGGAAAATTCTCCTGATGTCGTTATCGGTACGTTGGATATTTTCTATGTTCATGTTTATACTTTGCTAGATCCAGGTACATCCTTATTTTTTGTTACTCCCTTTATAGCAGGAGATTCTGGAATTAATCCCAAAATTCTCATAGAGCCTTTTTTAGTCTCTACCCCAGTAGTTAAAACCATCATAGCCCGGCGGGTATACAGGAACTGTCCAATTAAGATATTTCAGAAAGTCACTTCAGCAGATTTAGTCAAATTAGAGATGACTGATTTCAATGTCATTCTCGGCATGGATTGGCTTTATTCCTTCTATGCCATAGTCGAATGCAGAAATAGAATTGTTCAATTTTATTTTTCGGATGAACCTGTCTTACAGTGGCAGGGTAGTACTTCATCTTTTAGGGGTCAGCTTATTTCCTATCTTTGGGCAAGGAAAATAATTTCTAAGAGGTATGTGTATCATCTCGTGCACGTTAAGGACTCAAGTTCTGAATCTCCCAGTCTCAAATCAGTCCCAGTGGTTAATGAATATTCTGATGTCTTTCTCGAAGATCTTCCAAGCATTTCTCCTGAAAGGGAAACAGATTCCGGTATAGACCTTCTCCCAGATACTTAGCCTATCTCTATTCCCCCATATATAATAGCACCATCAAAGCTCATAGAGCTAGAAGATCAGTTGAAGGATCTCTTAGATAAGGGATTCATCAAACCCATTATTTCCCCATGGGGTGCACCAGTCTTATTTGTGCGCAAGAAAGACAATTCTCTAAGAATATGTATCGATTACCGTCAGCTCAACAAAGTTACAGTCAAAAATAGGTATCCACTTTCCAGAATAGATGATCTGTTCAAACAAATTCAGCGAGCCAATTACTTCTCTAAGATAGGACTCAGATCAGGATATCATCAGCTCAGAGTTAGAGAGTATAACATTCCGAAGACAACTTTCCTTACTTGGCATGGTCACTTCAAATTTTTAGTCATGTCCTTTTGTCTTAACAATGCACCTGTAGCTTTCATGGACTTGATAAATCGGGTGTTCAAGTGGTACTTGGACTTTTTCGTCATAGTTTTCATAGATGATATTCTGGTCTACTCTCGTACAGAGCGTGATCATTCAGACCATCTCAAAATTGTTCTTCAAACTCTCAGAGATTATTAGCTATTCGCCAAGTTCAGTAAGTGTGAATTTTGCCTAAGATCAGTAGCATTCCATGGCCACATTATCTCCGGTGATGGAATTAAAGTAGATCCTCAGAAAACCAAAGCAGTAAAGAATTGGCCTCACCCTGTCTCTCCAACAGATATTAGGAGTTTCTTTGGTTTGGCTGGGTATTACAGATGGTTTATCGACGGATTTTCTTCTATTGCATTTCCTATGTCCAGATTGACTCAGAAAAGGTCAAGTTTTCAGTGGTCAGATTCATGCGAGAAGAGTTTTCAGGAATTAAAGACTCGACTCACCTCAACTCCTATTTTAACTTTTCCAGATGGTTCAGACGGTTTCATGGTATATTATGATGCATCTAGAGTAGGTTTAGGTTGTGTCCTCATGCAGCATGGTAAGGTTATAGCCTACACCTCAGGAAAGGTGGTTAGAACTCTTGAAGGATTATGACATAAGTGTCCTTTACTATCCGGGCAAGGACAACATTGTGGCCGATGCTCTCAGTAGACTCTCCATGCATAGTATTTCTCATGGTGAGGATAGCATGAAAAAAATATCTCAGGAAATCCATCAGCTTACCAGACTAGGCATTCGCTTAGTCGACTCTTCAGAGGGTGGTGTATGTGTTCAGAGTAGTTCAGAGTCATCTGTAGTTTTCGAGGTACAAGAAAAGCAAGACAAAGATTCTAGCCTTGTCAAGCTAAAAGAGTTAGTTTAGAATCAGAAGGTTTAGGTTTTCTCCCAAGGTAGAGATGGTGTTTTTCATTGTTAGGGTCGTTTGTGCGTTTTAGGTGTAGATGACTTGAGGCAACAAATTCTTATAGAAGCGTATGGTGCACGATACTCTATTCATCCAGGGGCCACTAAGATGTACCATGACTTGCGGGAGATCTATTGGTGGAGTAGGATGAAAAGAAATGTTGTAGATTTTGTGGCTAAGTGCTCTACATGTCAGTAGGTTAAGATAGAGCGTCAAAAACCTAGTGGTTCCATGCAGGAGTTCACCATTCCTACTTAGAAGTGGGAAGAAGTGAACATGGACTTCGTTAAGGGTTTGCCTTGTACTCGTAGTCAGCACAATTTAGTTTGGGTCATCGTAGATAGAATGACCAAATCAGCTAATTTCATTCCAGTTCGTACTTCTTACTCAGCTTAGGATTGTGCCAAACTCTACATCAGGGAGTTGGTCAGATTACATGGTGTTCCCTCATCTATTATCTCTGAAAAAGGTACCCAGTTCACCTTTCACTTCTGGAAAGCATTCCAAAAAGGTCTTGGTACCCAAGTCCATCTCAGTACATCATTTCATCCTCAGACAGATAGTCAAGCAGAAAGGACCATTCAGACTCTTGAAGATATGCTAAGTATGTGTGCAATTGATTTCAAAGGAAGTTGGGATGACCACTTTCCTTTGGTTGAATTCGCATACAACAATATCTATCATTCCAGTATTTAGATGGCTCCATTCAAAGCTCTCTATGGTAGGAGGTGTAGATCTCTAATCGGCTGGTTCAAAGTTAGTGAGGCCTCATTCATAGGTCTAGACTTGGTATTTGATGCCTTAGAGAAAGTTTAGTTGATCCGAGAGAGACTCCGACCTGCTCAGAGATGACAAAAGTCTTATGAAGATGTTCGTAGAAAGGATCTCGAGTTCTAGGTCAACGACTATGTCTATCTTAAGATCTCTCCTATGAAGGGAGTGAAGAGGTTCGGCAAGAAAGGGAAACTCAGTCCTTGCTATGTCGGTCCCTTTAGGATTCTCAGTCGCTTTGATAAGGTAGCTTATGAGATCGAGCTGCCTTCAGATCTAGCCTCATTCCATCCAGTCTTCCATGTCTCGTTGTTCAAGAAGTGCATAGGTGACCCAACAGTTATAGTCCCTATTCAGAGCATTGACATTCAGAATAGCATCTCTTATGAAGAGATTCCAGTTGAAATCTTAGACTATCAGAATTGTTGATTGAGGAACAAAGAAGTCCCTCTAGTCAAAGTTCTTTGGCAAAATCAGTCTCATGAGGGAGCTACTTGGGAAACAAAAGAAGATATGCGTACCAAGTACCCTCATCTTTTCTCCGCCAATTGAGATCAAGCTCAAGGTAATAGTCCTTCTTAAGCTTATTCAGTTTCACGTTTAGCATTCAGTATAAACTTGGTATCTATTGCCATTGCATACTCAGACATGCGTTCATGTGTCAGTACAGTATTTAATCATGCATCAGCTATGCATTCTCACGTTGAGAAACTCGGTTTATCAGGTTGCTCAGTAATATATTCATGTATATGTTATCCATGCATCAGCTATGCATAATCAGTATGCTATGTACAATTTGTCAGTCGTGAGATCATGTTCCAGCTATTCATGTTCAGATCATTTTTTCCCCTCCAAGTCAGTTTCATTCGAGGATGAATGTTCTCAAGGGGGAGATATTGTAATAACCGTGTCTTTTTACTAGCTAGAAATCATCTCAAGAATGCTAGGACTTACTTTGAAATGAAAATCTATTTATGTACATGCAGTATTTTTGAGATTTTCAGTTTCTATCACGTGGGAAATTGAGTTGGCTTTCCAACGATACTAATTTCGTCTAAATCTGACATCAGACGAAGGATTTATGGACGTTTTACTTGGAACGGTCAGAATAGCCCAAGTGTGACGGCCCAGTTATCGGACCGTCAAATTAGTGATGGACCACCACTTGAACCGTCACTTCCAAGGCAGAAGGGTCCCATTCTAAATAAGGCCTGACGGCAAAGTTGACGGACCGTCAACTTAGTGATGGACCACTACTGGACCGTCAAAGCCATGGCAGTTAAGCCATGTTCTAGATAAGGACTGACGGACAAGTTGACGGACCATCAAAGTTGTGACCTACCATTAACCAGGCCTTCAACCCTTATCCAATGAAGCCTATTTCTGGTCCACGTCTAACGATCTGAATAACTATCCACCAGGAGTCTGACGGACCGTCAGTCAGACCGTCACATGCCACGTTCAGCTTATTTTTAGGTCATTTTAATAGGGGTATTTTGGTCACTTATCACCCACCTATATATACCCATATAAGTCCAAATTCATCTATTTTGCTCACTTTTATTTTACAAACAACAACTAGGGTTTCTCCCTAAATTAAATCTTTAAGACTAAGACTCAATCTTCTTCAAGAATCAAAGGTTCTCAAATCCTTCCAGTTCAAAAACATCAAGAACCCTGAGTCAGGTATGAGTAGTATTCATCTATAGACCCCTTTCTTTCATAGAGTTCAAGAACCATGATTTTAAATGAGAAACTTTGATTTTCTTGTTGCTATGTGATGTTGTTCATGTCAATGACCATTGTTTAAAATTCAGAATATTATTTTAAGATGATTTCTATGAAGTATGCATGTTGTGGTTAAAACCCATGAAATTGGGTAGTTCAAGATGATTAACATTTGTTGAGAAAACCTATGCCCAAGGTGTGCATGCAAGGTGTTTGTTAGAATACCTAGGATGCTAGAAGTTCATATTTACATGATTCTATGATACCTAAATGACAAGTCCATATTAGGTATACACTCAATATGAATTCCATGCTATTTATGTGTTGCTATTGTTGTGGTGTGAAGCATGTGTGATAATGGAATTATAGAACATGTACACGAAATGTATCCATGCTTTCCCTACGATGTTCGAGATGTTGAATAGACTCATGAAGCACAATATACCTTACTTATGATATTATGAATTGTTGACTCAAATTTTGTGATCAAGTCATGTCATGTGTGTCAGTTTCCTTCTATCGAATCTTGGGGGTATTAGTACTCGAAACTATAGCTGTGTGCCTAGATCCATATCATGTTGTTGATATATTCAATCAATCTACGTTCCATAGAATTCAGTTAGACATATGACTCAGGAAACCTCAGATACCTCATAATCTCAGTCAGTTATCGGTATTATTCTGTCAGTCAATGACAATTCAATAAACTCAGTTCATGTATAGTCAGTTAAATCATGTTCAGTCTCTTCAGAGGGAGTAGGAGTTAGCACCGAGAAACCCCAAGGATAGGAACTCACTTGCTTCAGATGAAGGTGTGATTCTTAGAAGCAATCCTTGTGTTCCAGAACTATGCAGCCAGCATATATTGAGAAATGAACACTGCCAGCTTGAGGGTTGAGGGGGCGGATATCCGCCGTTCTATTTTGGGGACACTACCAGATTTGAGGGTCACTCATAGCATGTCTTTACCCGTGGCACGGTATTGACACCCTTCCAATCAGGGCAACGATTGGACCCTAGTTCAGCTATTTTAGCATACATGGGGCATGTCGGTTAAACAACTACCTCCCACAGTTTTAGTATTAGTTTCAGTAAAAGAACTCAGATATTTCTTCTGATATCAATATACCAGGACGGTTAGATATAGTCAAATTCAGTTATAGCACGGGACTTAGACAGTTCCACCAAATTCAGGACTTTTAGACACAGTTGCTCATGTTATCAGAACTATAGTTTCAGCTATGTATTAGCGTACAGATTTAGTTATCATGTACTCACGATCTCAGTTACTTTGTATGTATGTTTGCACTCTTACGTTCATATTAGTCAGTCAGTTAGCGTTATTCATGCATGTAAACTCTTTGCTTTAGCCTACCTCACTCGTATACTTAGTACTTCAGTTGTACTGATGCATTTGCACTATGGTGCTTTCTTTTCTTGTTACACCATAGGTTCAGAGACACGAGTTCTAGACCAGCAGTAGCAGTCACATTCTGCAAACAGAGTTGCAGTGAGTCCTCTTCATTCGAGGATGATATTACTTGATTTATTCATTTATTAATTCAGTTAGTTTTTAGTTTATGTAGTTAGTTGGTGACATGTTCCCTCAACTCCTTATTCCAATAGTACTTAGAGGTTTTCAGATTTAGCATTCAGATTCATTTCAGATTCAGTTGTTTTTGGTATTTGCTACCCACATGAATGTCATGTTTTGATAGTTTCTTTATTCAGTTGAACCTTATGGTCTATTGTTCATGTTTTTTGCATTACAAGTATATTATACAGTGTACAAGTACAAATATTAGTCATGGGTTAGCTTTTGGTCCTTCGGGGTCATAAGCACCGTGTAGCATTCCGATTCAGAAAATTGGGGTGTTACATTTTTGTGTAAGGTAGTAAGGGGTCACGATAGCACCGCGATGCGAGGGCTGCTTGACCTAAATAGGGATCATGTTGTGAGGGATTTTTGACCCAAATAGGGGTCATAATGCGGGAGATGTTTCCCCATAGTTTTAGCTTCTTAAGGGTTAAGGGTCACTTTGGTCCTTTCCCTTCAACCCTAAATATCCCAAGCATGAATTTTCAGACCCAAAAGGGCATTATTTTCCCATCTTATTCAAATAAACTCACATAAAAACACTCTTCCTTTCCCAATAACAAAAATCAAAGCATCACCAATCAAGAACCCCCAAGAAAAGTTACTATCTTTTGAGATTCAAGATTTTGAGGTATGTTAGATGTTCATCCATGGTCCTTTTTCACCCATGGGATCTAAGAATCCATATTTTATGTTTTAAATCATGAAATCACATGTTTATAATGATTTATCTCAATGAAGCTTTTATGAATTTTGATTATACATGATGTTTACAATCTAATTGCATTGAAAGTAGCCCTTATTCCATATTTTATGAATTATGTCCATGAACTTACATTAATTTAAAATTTTTATCATGTTTCCATGAAATTTTTGGTGATATTAAACCTAACATGGTTGAATGGTAATGTTTTTTGAATTGAAATCCTAATTGGTGATCTTAGAAGTAAAATCATGCTATTACTACAAGTTTTAAAACTATTCCCATGCCTAGTTTAAACCATGAATAACAAGTGTTTGATGAAATGCCTAAATGATTGGGTTTTGAATAATGGCTACTTATTACATGTTTACAAGTTAAGAGATTTTGGAATTTGTTTTCAAGTGGAATGCATTTTAGTATATTTTAAATATTGTGATTTCCATATCATGTTCATGAGAATTTGGAATAAATCCTTAGTTTATGATTTTGTTATGTGATCATGCTATCTCATCATGTCTAGAGGTATTCTCATGTTAAAGTCTTGGTCCCCATTTATGTGATGAAATGCTTAAGTGAATAATCATGAATGATAATTTCCTTCTCTGGTTTCAAAGATTTCATGTCACCGTATTGTTTGTGTTATCGAGTCCTAGGGGTAATGAACACCCAAAATTTAGTTGCTTACTTAGTCTCAGTAGTTTCAGAATATTTTCAGATGGGTATGAGCATATTCTTCTAGTTAGCCATCATGATCAGTTACTTGTCCAGTTAATCTTAGCTCAATCCTGTAATCAGTGTCAGTTTAGTTGGGAGTAGGATTCAGTATCGAGCGATCCTAGGGATGAGGGATTACCCATTAGTTAGGACTGGATCCATAGAAGTAATCCCTAAGTTCCAGAACTAGTAGCCAGTATAGGTTATGATATATCACCCGTTAGTTAGGACTGACACTCTCAGGGAACACTCGCTAGTTAGGACTGATCTCAGAGGTCACCCGTTAGGTATGAATGACTCTACAGCAAGTATTAGTACCCATGGCACGGTACTAAAACACTTCCCAATGGGGTCACAGGTTAGGCCCCAACCCAGTTTATAATTGGGGTATGTCGGTTAGATGGACACTCACATAGTTTTAGTTTTAGTTTTAGATTCAGTATAGAACTCAGTTCAGTTCTACAAAACCAAAACTTTCAGACATAGTCAATCAGTATTAGCAATTCATTTATTAGTATTCAATGATATCAGTTTTAGTACTCAGCTTCAGTAAAAATTCAAATACAGTATACATGTATGTATAAAGTATTACATAGTCAATATTTTATAGCAGTCTCAGTTATTAATGTACTCTTATTCAATTATGTTATTTTATTCAGTCTGTTATTGTTCATGTATATGATCCCCTATATTCAGCCTTACCTCATCTAGCATACTAGTAGATTCTATGTACTGACGCATACTATCTCTTTATGCTATGGTGTCTCATATCATAGGTTTGAACACTCAGGTTCCTGACCGTGTTTAGATAGATTTAGAAAGTAGCAACAGATTTAGTAGTGAGTCCTCATCTATTGAGGATATGCTTTTATATTAGTACTTTAATAGTTTCAGTATTTCAATAGTTGGAGTTAGTGGGGGTCTTGTCCCATTAACTCCACATTCATATAGTTTAGTTAGAGGCATTTCAGACTAGATTAGTTCATATAGTATTCAGTTTTCAGATGTTATTATTAGTTGCTAGTTATCAATATTCAGATTATGAACCTTATGGCATTTTAGCCTATTTTCTACATTACTTTAGTATATTATTTAGTACTTACAGTAGGTATCAATCATGGGTAGCTTGTAGTCCTTTGGGGTCGTAAGCACCGTATGGAATACGGGGTGCAGACTGAAGGCATTACAGTTCATAGGATCAATTATAATTTTAATTGAGTTATTGCAATTGCATGATGTTGGTAATGTGTTCCTCCTAACCTGAGTCATCAATCGATCAATCTGAGTTGAAAGGATTTATAGTAACTTATTATTTGAAGTAACTAAATTAATTTAGCTAGAACTAGGGATGAGCTCATAAGGTCAACTATAATTTTAATTGAGTCATTGCAATTGTGTGATATTGGTATTGCATTCTTCATAACCTGAGTCATCAATCAATTAATCTTAGTTGAAATAATTCATATGAACTTATTATTGAAGTAACTAAATTGATTTAACTAAAACTATAGATGAGTTCATAGGGTCAACTACAATTTCAACTGAGTCAACAATCGATCAATCTAAGTTAAACTGATTCATAATAACTTATTATTTGAAGTACCTAAATTCATTTATGTAGAACTAGGGATGAGTTGATAGGGTCCACTATAACTTCAATTAAGTCGCCATTCGATGAATCTGTGTTGAAATGATTCATATTAACTTATTATTTAAGCTAACATTAAATTCATTAATGTTCTAATTGAACTTGATATAATTTTTTACGATGAAACAGTTAAAATTTATCTCATTTAAAAAATTAATGAAGATCAATTCAGACCAAATTAGCATTTTTAAAACTTGTCATTCTTTTTCAAAATACAAATCAACCCATACAAATCATCCATTTGTGGGAAAAATATTATATCATTTCAAATCTTGAGTTCTCACTCTTTTCATTCACTCTTAACAATACAATAACAACTACACAATATATTACTCAACCTTTCATAAAAGATTAATTTTCTTTCCATTTTCAACCACATAGTTGTTATTTTTGACTTTATTCTTTCTTGTATCTGTGGTTTTCTCTGTCTCCATAGGTAAAAATGTTTGAGAAGAGTTTTACATTTGTTGTTTTTTCTAAAAATTTGGAATTTTTAGTTAATGATAAAAAGAAGACTTTTGTTTGTATTATCTTTGAGAATCGGTTAACAATTTTGAGTTTTGATGCTAAAAATGTAGGAACAAACTAAGAAACCCCTAGTTTTTTTTGCAATATTTCATTGACTATTATGGTATTATTGGATAGTGTTTGTGGTATAATTGTTAGTTATTGGTAGTGGTGTTGGTGGTCTTACTGTTGGTGCCATCGTGTTGGTGATGGTGGTGATGTTAATGATCTTGGTGATGTTATTGGTGGCATTGGTCGTGGTGGTGGTAGTGGTGTTGGTTGTATTGGTATTATTTTTGGTGGTATTGATGGTCTTGGTGTTGATATTGGTGGCATTGTGGTGGTGTTGGTGGAATTGGTGCCATTGATAGTGGTGTTGGTAGTATTAGTAGAATTAGTCGTGGTGCTGGTGGTGTTGGTAGTGTTGGTAGAATTAGTGTTTGTGGTATTGATGGCATTGGTGGTGGTGTTTGATCTTAGTGATGGTATTGATATAGGTGGCATTGGTGGTGGTGTTGGTATTGTGGCATTGGTGGTGTTTATGGTGGTGGTGCCGGCAATGGTGGTGGTAGTTTTGGTATTGGTGGCACTGGTGTTGGTGATATTAGTTGTGATGTTGGTGGTCTTGGTTGTGGTATTGGTAGTGATGGTGGTGGAATTGGTGGCATTGGTGATGGTGGTGGTGGTCTTGGTGGTGGTATTAGTGGTCTTGGTGGTGGTATTGGAGGTCTTGCTGGTGGTGGTGGTAGTAGTAGTAGTGGTCTTGGTGGCATTGGTGGAAGTGTTGGTGGTGTTGGCGGTATCTAGGGTGGTGTTGGTGGTCCATCTGTTGCAACAGGTGGAACATCTGTTGGGAGATATTAAAATAAGTCGTTAAACAGATTCCCCATATATTGCAACAAATGTTTCAGCTATTTGCATAAAACAAACTAGTAGCAAGACTATTTTGATGTTGTCTATCATGTTGTTCATTTGTTGAAACATATTATGCATCTGTCGTAACTGATGATTCATCTATTCCAACTAATGTGTTATCTGTTGGAATATTTTTTTGTAATGTGGCGTATAAGAATTTATTGAAATTTGTCTTACCCTTTTTAAAATTTACGCAGACAACAACTATAATGTATTTTTTGTTGTTTGTAGGTAAAAAATGTCTCTCAAAAGAAAAGAAAGTGAAAGTGGATCAACTTCTGGCCACCTAACAAAAAAGACTAGAGTACAGATGGATTTGAAAGATCTTCCTGAACAATCTCAGTCAGGCAAAAGTGAATCTAAGAAAAGAAATAAAAATAATGTTGAGGGAGGTGGAGAAGGGTCTGTATAGGGTGGTGAGGAAAATAAAAGTGAGGAAGAAGAAGAAGAGGAAGTTGAAAGTGAGAACGATGATGCTAATGCATTAGCAATGGGACATGAATTAAGATCAAAATACCATCATGATCCTGTCAAAACTATTAGAATTAACAGGTTTTAAGTAGAGATGTCGATAGATAACCCTGCAAATTTAATTGGTAATTTTGTACTTAAATCTCAGTTGGGGAAGTATTTTGATAATTTTAGGAATACTATAAAGAAGGAAAAAATAGATGAACTTTTTAAGAAAAGCTGCTTTGGACACTTTCTTGAGCTGCCTGAGGACAACAATGCCCATTTTGGAGGAAGCATGGTATATGGTCTTCTCAAGCTCAGTATCAAGTACTTTGGGGATGATAAAGATTTGAAGGAGGGGGGAAAAACATGGATGAAATTTGGATTAACTACTTTGGCATGCCGGTTTATTTTGGGATTAAAGGGTTTTCCATAGTGAGAGCTTTAGATGCGGCCATCCAAAAGAACCTTTATCAAGGAAACACCCGGTAAAATGTCCAAGGCAAATAGGACAGCCAAACCATCACCATGAAATAAAGGAAAAGAATTGTCACAACCATCCACCAAAACCAACAAATAGAAGGAAAAGATATATAGGTTGTTGGACATTGTTGGATGTGGCTAGAGAGTCAGTATATTGTTAGAAGCTCTCAATAATAAAACCATAGCAAAGAAGTACAAGGAGAAATTGTGCTTAGTTTTGTTTGCCTATTCTGTTATATTGGCAAGACACGTCAACAAAGTCATAGAAGATTATTTGTTGGAGTTTGTTGAGGATTTTGAGAAAATCAAGAATTATCTAATCATATGATAGCTACAAGTTGACTGTCAAATATTTATTGAGAATGCTATACCCAAAAATGATCACATTATACGGTTTTCCTTGGGCTTTCGTGGTAAATTTAATTATTATTTTTTTACTCTTCCATTAATTTATATTGAATAATTATTATGAATTTTTTTTGCAGCTTTCTTATTTATATTTTTTAGGCTTGGGTATTTAAAGACATTCCACTCCTCTAAAAGAAGGTCAAGGAATACCCGAATGAGGCTTCTCATCAAGGATCCTTAGGTGGTTGACGGCAAAAAGCAGCACAAGAATTAAGGAGGTTAATCTCTTTAACCCTTCGGATGATGCAGTAAGTCTTCTTTCAAGTAAAATAATTTGAGTTAAATTGAAATAGATGTGTCATTTGTTGTGATAGATGGGTCATCTTTTGCAAAAAATTACCTATCTAATGCAACTAATACAACAGATGAGTAATCTATTCCGACAGATGATTTATATTTCGCAATGGATTACCCATCTGTTGCTTTTGTTATCTCAACTCGACTTAATAGATTACCTATCTACTGTACATTATGCATAGATGGATAATCTGATGCAATATATAGCTAATCTGTTGCCACATATGAATCATTTGTGATGACAGAAGATCTTCTGTTGTATAAGTTGTCTGTGTTAACATGTAACCCAACTATCTGTAAATTATTATATAATTTAAATGTATCTGTCATTTTTAATAGGTTGTGCATCCATGGATCACTCCTACGGAGCAGGAGTTAGGGATGAATTCTTTTATTACTCTAGGTCTTGTTGATACAATAGCAAATCCAATGGTGGGGTTAATAAATATGGAATTGGCTGGAGCAACAACCATAAGAAGAGCAATTAGGCAAAGTCATCCTAATGTTGAGGCTTTTCATGACCAACCTGTTCCAATAGATCCAGATGCTGCTTTTGGGGCTGCTGCTAGTGGAGTTGTTGATGTTGGTGGTAGCCAAGCTAATGTTGATGCTGCTGCCAGTCATGATGATGAGCATATTGACGCTCAAGAAAAAATAAATATATTTAAAAACACCCCTTACACAAGTCCCTCTTACCCTTACACTGGTCCCTCTCATCTGTCTTCACCCTCATGTTCTTATTTCAAATACAAAGAGTGTATGGACATGTAGGATAAACTCTTTAAAAATGTAGAGGCCATCCCTAAAGGTGTCATTGAATTGAAATCCAAGAGGGGTGTCATACTATCCAAGAAGGTGAGTAAGCCATTCACTCATACAGTGGAGGTTAGGAAGAAGGAAAAATAAATTAGACATATACTCTAAGTTATGAAACCAAAAAAAATTGCAAATCCTCCTCCTCCAAAAGTTGTTAAAGTTCAGGGACCATTGAAGGAGGTGAACATATATGCGGAACTTGACGCCAAACAGAAAGTTGTTCTACGAAGGACCATAAAATCCATGCAATGCCCAAAAATCTTCACCTTGCATACCTTTCCCCTAAGAATTTAAGAATATGGCAGATATGCACGTGTGGTATGTTGATACGGTAAGTTTACTTTCCCTAACCTAGCCTTCTAATCCACCACATGAAGAATATTCTATGCAACAAATGTGTCATCTATTGTAACAACTTTATATTCTTGAGCAACTGGTGGTGGTTCTGTTGCAACAGATTACCTATCTGTTTCATAAGTTGTATTAGATAGGTAATCTGTTAATAGATTTAGAGAACCGTATGCAACAGATGGTCCATCCGTTTCATCTTTCCACTTTATTTTTCTTTTTGAAATAAAAATTAGTAACCTATTTAAAAATTGTTTTCTTATAACATAGTATGTTGATGAAATTCTCTGTCTTATGAGGGGAAGGCATTTGGCATACCCAAATGCTTATGATGTTGCTGGTAGGATAATGGACCTCAACTTCTACAACAATTTCAAGGATAGGTATGATGAGCTCACTAAGCTAGCATCAACTCCTGGTGGCCCAGGATTTGATGCATTAGTTTCTACATTTGAATGGGATGAAGATATGATTAAATATTTTAGAGGAAAGAGGCCATATGCACACGACAAGGACTGTACCAATGAAAAGAGGATTCTTGCAGCCATGAATATGGAGGTAAAACATTTTATTTCTCTTGAGAAACTACTCGAGGACAAAATGATGAAGGTTTATGACTGCAACTTACCTGTCTTCGATGAGGCCTTTTTTTCCTCATATGCAGTCACTGTTGGAGGTGTTCCCTAAATTGTTGAGGTAGATTAAACTGATGGATCACTTTTCAGCGAAAGTATTGATCAAGAAAACATGGAATTTTAAAGGTCAAAACAAGGACATAAACCTTCCTAAATATGAAACCGGTGTCATGTGCGGGTCGTACGTGCTTCCACATATCAAATGTTTGCTGATCGACATAGAAATGGCCAAGCCAATGACCTCTCTGTGCAATAATGCTTTTGAAAACATGCAATAGGTTTGGTGTTATAGGTTACTAACTAGATGCTTAGAGCCTGTGTATAAAGAAGAAGATGTAGAAACGCAAACACCATAATAATTTTTTATTTCAAGTCACTTCACTTTACATGTAGTGATAATTTTATATATTTGATGAAAATTGAATTTCTAATAATGCAACAGGTTTTCTAACTGTTGTAACAGATAGTCTATTTTTCAGACAGATAGTTTATCTATTATAATATGATGGTCATCTCTTGCATTATGCATATGTTTATATCTAAGTATATTTGTTACAACAGATAGGTCATCTATTGGAACAAATCAAAATAGTGGGAAGACATGTTTGATAATTTCAATCGATGACCTACACATTCCAATATATGTCTAAATCTGTTTGATAAATCATTATATATGTCGTTTGTTTAATTAATAAGTTCATAGTCAAAATAAAATAAATCAAATCCTTTGGAAATTATATGAAATAAATCAAAAAATAAATGAAATGTAGAAAAATTATTATAGGTAGAGATCTTAACATATAAATCAACAATTTAACTTTTGATGCCAATAATTCCTAAGGAGAGGTAAGGTTATTACATTTACAGACTTAAGCTATTAAGATCTATTCAATATGGACAAGATGTTCTTTATCCGGTCCTATGAAATTCGGATTTGGTCATCATGGATCTTTAATGTCCCTTGTATACTATTTCCACGCTTTCACTTCACCGTATTTCCATAAAAGAGTAGCATATTGTCAATGTTGCTCAGCAGTAGATTCTAATGTGATATCCACCCGAAAATCCATACTTGTCAATGCTAATCACAGAGATACAAAAAAATAAAAAAAGATAAATTATATGTTTTAGCAAATTAAATAGGTCTTCCTCTTATTTTAAATTGTCCCAAATAGATTATCAGTCTATTGCAATAGATGAATCATCAGTTGGGACAAATTAAAACATGTGGAAGACCTTTATGATAATTTTCAGTGGATGACCCATCAGTTTTAGTATATGACTCATCTATTTGGAAAAACTAAAAAGTAGAAAGTCTTAATTTAATTTGTCCCAACAGATTACCCATCTATTGCAACAGATAGGTTATTTGTTGGCACAACTAAAAATGGTCTGAAAATATATTAGATTTGCTAAAATAGATGAGACATGTTGCAATAGATACTGCATTTGATACAACAGGTTAGTCAACTGTTGCAATAGTTGTATATAGTTGATTGATAATTTTCAGTAGTTTTTTCTTCTAGTGAACTAGATATGTGTCTGTTTGTTAGTTGGAACAAACTATATATATTCACCTTATTTAGCTTATGCTTCTCTCGTGTGACCCTTATACATTGGTCAATAGTGCAACACAACGACAGAGGAGTTGCAATTTTTCTTTTTAGATGCTTGATAATGTCTTGGAAGTTACTTTCCATCTCCTCTTGTCCTTAATATCTAATGAAGTGGATGGATATGAAATCCTCTTTGATAGAATGACACCCCTCTTTGATGTCAATACCTTTACAATAGAGGTTAATGCATCAATAGTATTAATCACTCCTTCATGTTTTGCCTTACAGTCTTGACATTTGCATGAAGAACATTCTCTAGGAGGGGTAAAATCTGTAAAACCAGTATGATCAAACTCATAATGGTTTGTTGTTTCAAAAATTGTAAGAGGAGAATCATTAGCCCCAACAGCAACACCACTACTACCACTAACACCATCAAAATTAACAAGCCCACCTTCCAAAATTATTTTTCTTGTGATGGTTGTTGCTTTAAAAAATTTCTTTTTAATTCTTTCAATGACCTTAGGGTCCGATAGAGTTTGAATAGACTATGGCATATTCAACTTTTGAGTGGTCGGAACAAGCAACGGATGCACAATCTAGAATAAATTAGTACATATATTAGAAGGATGAGTAGATGATTTAAAAAATCATTAATTAAAAAAATTTAATTAGAATTAGACTTAATACATCATCCAGGACAGTAAAGAGATCAATTTTTTTTTATTTTTATCAGTTTTGGCAGATAACCATCTCAGGATTCTTGGACATGAAACTTCTTACTAATAGTTCACTTGTTGTCTCAAATAATGAATGATTTCAAATACCCAAGCTGATAAAATAATGCCAATAAATCAAAAGTATTATTTAATAAAATATAAACGAATCATAATAAAAGAAAAATTTACCATGAAAGCCCATGGAAAGCCATATAAGTTGACTATCTATGGCATTAATGGAGTCAACAAATATTTGACAGTAATTTTGAAGCTTTTATAACCCCAAGGATAGCTGTTAAATGCCTCAAGATCTTCAGAGAGCTTTATTAAACAAAGCGGTATATTATTGTTAAAGTCTTTTTCCCAAATAATATTATGTACAAACCAAACCAAGAACAATGATTGTTTGTGCTTCTTTGAAACTCTTTTACCTTTCAACGCTTCTATCAATTTTTTATTTTTGAAGTCTGGACCAACAAGGGACACCAAGTCATCACCATCACTTTAGTTGTCTTTGCCTTTGCCTTTTTTGGGTTTACGAGGATCTTTTTGGTGTTAGAATAGGTATAACTTGAGAAGGAGATAGAGGATAACATTTTAGTCTAGTAACTATAGCAAACTCCTTCCATCTAAAATAAATAGGCATGCAAAAGTAATTTATCCACACCTCATCCATCTTATCTTTATTTTCATACATAAACCTATGCTTGAGAATATCATATACCATTTTTATTTCAAAACAAACATTGCTATACTCCAACAAATCAAGATATTGCCCAAAGCAGCTTTCCCTTAAATAAGCATCCAATTTTTATTCTTGAAGTATTTTTTGAAAAACGTCAAAAGATTTTCACATGGATGGCTTAACCACAAAATCACTAGTTAAATTGGTGGCACCATAGCACTACATTCTCATAGGATACTAAAAATGCTGAAGGTTTTGACCAACTCTTCACTGGAAGGGATACTAGCATTTATATCATCTCTTTTGAAACATTCCTCTTCACCATGTTCATTATCTTCTATTTCAAATGGAAATATCACTTGTAAAGCAAGATTATAGAGTGGTGGATGTATCCTAGCTGCTTCACTTGTTCCTTTACTTGGACTTGATTTGGTTTCTTTTCCTTTTGAAATCATCTTATTTAAAAATAACAGAAAAATATAATAGATTAAAATCAATTAATGTATCATTAAAAAAGGATAACAGTAAATCTAACATGTACAACAATAAACTAATAGTTCTAACAGATCACATATCTGTTGCACTAAGTAGATTATCTATTGCAACATATAAATAACCTATTGGATCATATGAGAAATCTATTAGAGTAATAAAAACAAATCACTCATCTATTGAAACTGATGACTGGTTTGTGATATAGATAAAAGATCTGTTGTAATATATGAGTGATCTGTTAGAACTGTTATCAACTGTCAATATTATTTAGATTTCTTCCAATAGAAGGGTCATCTATCATAAAAAATGAATGATCTGTTGGAAAAAATTAAGTCTTGGACATGTCGTTCTGTTGGAATAGTTGATAGGATTTTATCCAACAGATGGTTCATCTATTGCATCAGATGGTTAATTGGATGGTAAATTTATTGCATCATATGCTAAATCTATTGTATCATATGGTTAATCAGTTGCAATAGATTTTTAATCCAATGGTCCTTTATTATATTAGATGGTAAATTTGTTGCATTAGATGGTTAATATGTTGCATTAGATTTTTATCTAATGGTTCTTCTATTGTATCAGATGGTAAATCTATTGCATCAGATGGTTAATCTATTTCATTAGATTATTAATTCAATGGTTCTTCTATTGCATCAAATGATAAATCTATTACATCAGATAGTTAATCTGTTGCATTAGAGGGTTAATCTGTTGTATTAAATTTTTAATCTGATTATTCCTCTATTGCATCAGATGGTAAATCAGTTGTATCATATGTCTAATTTGTTGGATCAGATGGTTAATCTATTGCAAAAAAAATTGTAGAAAGATTTTGTTCAAAAAAACAACAACAATATCACCATTTAATATCAAATACACTATTTTTACAAAGAAAAAGAACAAATCAACCCTGTAACGGGCGCAACACCAAAACCACCAACATTGTTATTTTGTTTGTACAAATACAAATAGAAAAAGTCAAACTTCAAAAAGCACAACAAAAAATAAATAATAAACTTTCACTCCAAAAAGAAAAGAGAAGAAATACCAAAAATTAGGATTTTCTTCAAACCATATTTCAAATAAAGCAACAAATATTAAAATTATTAATCAATACTAGAAGAGAAGTTGACTCCAGTTCCTCTTTTTATTCAAAACTAAAAATTCATAATTTTTTTCTTATGAAAGAAGAAAGGGGATGATGAAGAACTCGAAAATGTTGTGGCCCGAGAGCAAGACTATCAGATCGATTGACGGTTGAAAGTCAAAAAGGAACTCAAAGCCCAAATATTTGTCGTCGAAGGTTGAATTCATTGGATATTGAAGGGAGAAATTTGAAAAACTGTTGGTTGGGAGAAGTTGAGAGAAACTATCAAGAGAGAGGGGGAAGAGATAACTAATTTAGAGAGGAGATGTGTGTGGGTTGATTTGTATTTTTGAAAAGATTAAAAAGTTTTAAAATTATTAATCAAGTTCACAATTAGAATAATGAAGTTTCATAAATATGTTTGACCCTTTAAGTTGGTTAATGTCACCAATCCTTCGTTCAAGACTTAAATGACAACTTACCTTCAATTTTTTCTAGTTACTTCATCTATTTCAAATTTCAAATGTAAATGATCCAAAATGTTTACACATTAAAGAACATAAGGATCTAAATGTTTATTCATATTACCTAAAAAGAATTCAATGGTACTATCATTGTATAATTTCAAAAGTTTCTTTTTTTATTAAAATTGCATCATATCAAAATACTTGTCATGTTTCATTTTAGAGGGTTGAATTATATACAACTTAAAATTTGTAATCTACAGAGCTTTTTATATAGTTTATGAGTATTTGATGTTTTTATTTTTTAATATATTAAATGGATCTAATAGAATTTAATTTTGAAATTAATCAAATTAACTTTTGAAAAGTAAAATACACCAATTATTTTGAATGAAAAGAATAAACATTTTGTAGTTTATGCAATATACTTTTTTGAAAAAATAATTAACATATACATATACTATTTTAGAAAATGGGTCCCCTCAAAATTTAGGGGCCTAAAGCGAAGGCCTAAGAAGCTTCACTGTCCAGTCGGCTCTACGTATATTTCTTTTGTATTATATATATCTATGTATCCACAAAAATATCTCCACGCCCTATATCAGTGATAAATATTATGGCGGTGATATCTTTAAGGTATTTGAACTATGGATGTTTTACTCCAAATATGTTCTAATTACATTTAGTTTGTCTCAAAATCTATGTATATTGTCTACTTGTAGGTGTGTCAAATGAATTTCAATGATACCCACTCACAGAACTACAAAATTCATTCAATTTTTGAAATGAAGCTTCATATGAGTCGAAAACTAATTTCTTCAACTATATATTCTAATAACCAAATATTGAATAGAGAAAAGGACAAATAATTCTACATTGTTGTGGATGGAAAATGAATAGGTATTTTTATTGAAAAGACATCAAGAGAAAAAATACAATTTGAATAGACACCTTTTAACTTTGGATGATTATGACCTTCTAATGGGTTGTGACTTTTCCGAAGATTTAACCTTTTCTGAAGAATTGTAACTTCATGAAGAGGTGTACCTTTTTGAATTATTACTTCTCTTCATGAAGAAACACCATTTTTACTACATATACCTAAATTTTAATTCAGGTACATACATGAAATATTGATGTAAAAACACTCCTTTTTCTTGAAAAACTCTAGTGTGATTTACTTTCATTGAGTACGTTCACAGTTCAACAAATTTTGAGGTACAAATATTCTATTAAAATGATTCATTTTAGCATGAAAGGATATATTCCAGAACCTCAGATATTTAAGGAGAATAATTTTCTTAAGGACATTTGTAAGACCCCAAAAAATTCTTAGCTTAATTCGGTCCTTTAAGCTTGTTTAGGGGGTTCCACACTTAGAAAATTCAAGCTAGGTATTAAGACTTAGTGTTATTTTAGCCTTCAAAAGTTGTAAATCTTATTTCACGACCTTTATGTCCATTAAATATTGATATTTGAGTTAATTCATGATCAGGAATGTCAATAGGTATTTTCAAACAAGTTTTGGATTTTTTAGACCTTTTTTAGATCCTGTTCGCATGACCAAAATAGTGAGTCGATGCGATCTTGATGCATCATGTCGTCCATCGCGTTGACAAATAATTTTTTCCACTGCTCAGTGCAATTTCCAGTGAATCGACATGGCGCATTGGCTATCGCGTCGATGCCAACAACTAGGAACGTCGGCCTGCGCGTCGATGATTCAATTTTTTTGTAATTAAAAGACCGCGTCCTCAGGGCTAATTAATTCTTTTTCCCACGCCCTTCAGCCCCTATAACAAGAAATTTAGCCCTCTTTTAGAAAAATATAATCATTCTTTCACAAATTTCTCAAGAACAAAAACCCTAGGTGAATTAAATTCAAACTAAAGATTCCATCGTTAATTTTCCAGAATTCACCAACTATGGTTGTCAAGTTTTCATCCAAGGGTTCCTTCTACCATTTGTGTCCAAGAAACAATTTTAAAGTTCATGTAGAGTGATTTCATGATTTCCATGATTTGAATTAAAGCGTATTCATGATTATTACAACAATCATGTAGAGTTAATTGATATGTGTACTTTATCATGTGAATCCATGTTGAAACTCTTGGAATTGTGTAATTGGAATTGAATCATGATGCCTATATGTTGTATTAGTATTAGGTGCATATATTGTGCCCCACAAGTGTTTCATGAATTGTCCATGTAAGTTTAATAGTGAAATTATATCATGTTAGCATATATGCAAGTTCATGTCATGCAAGTGTTTCCTTGAATGCCCAAATGAATGAATGATGACTAAGTAGTTAATTACCATGTCTCAAGATTATTCCTTGCCTTTTAAATTTATGCTATCGAGTCCTGGTGGTATTTAATACCCGAAAACATAGCTGTTTATCTACAACCATGGTCAGTCACAGAGTGGAATTAGTCATGTCTCGATTAATAGAATTCAGTCACTTACAAAACTTAGGAAAAATTTAGTAAATTTAGTACCAGTCTAGCTCAGTTCAACAAAATCAGTTTAGTTTAGTTGTATAGTATGATCAGTAATAGTTCGGTCTAGCCTAGTACAGTTTAGAATTCCATCCAGTGTCTATTCAGTTAGGAGAAAGATTCAGCACCGAGTAAACCCAAAGATTAAGACTCACCTGCCAGTAGAGGGTGAAATCCTTAGAAGTAGTCCTTGCATTATAGAACTACGTAGCCAGCATAGGTTGAGACATCAACCTGCCGGTTAAGAGTAGATAAGGTGATCTACCTGCCCGTTGAGGGTACCACCATTCTCGTTCAGAGTTCTTGCCAGATGAGGGTGACTCAGCACTTATCCTTACCAATGGCACGGTATTGACACCCTTTTAACTGGGGTTATAGGTTGGAACCCAAATCAATTAGAGAAGAAGCATGTCGGTTAGATGATTACTTCCCACAATCTCAGTTTTAGATTCAGTCTTAGTATGAAACTTAGTGTAGTTCTGCAGATTCAGTACTGCCAAACCTAGTCACTCAACTCAGTACGAGACTCAGTATAGTTCCATAGAATCAAGATTGTCAGATAAGTCATTCAGTTACCAGTAATCTAGTATTCAGTGTTATTATGATCTTAGTAAAGTTTACACATTCATACATATACTCTCATTCAGTCATACTCATGATATTCAGTTAATATTGTTCATGCATATGAACCTATGAATTTATCCTTCCTTACTAAGCATACCAGTACATTCAAAGTACTGACGTATGGTTTTTTTACGCTATGATATCTTATATCATAGGTTTGGATGCACGGGCTCCTAATCACCCTTAGCAGTTTAGACTCTCAGCATATAGAGTTAGTGGTGAGTCCTCATAGTTCAAGGATGTGATTTTTTATTTTAGTATTTCAGTCTATTTTTAGTAGTCGGAGTTAGTTGGGGACTTATCCTATCAACTCCATAGTTCAGACAGTTTAAAGGCTTTTCAGACTAGAGTATTTTTAGATAGTTGTTCAGTTTTCAGTATTGATGTTCAGTATTTGTATTGTGATACCATATTCAATATTATTTATTGTATTGAACCTTATGGACAGTTTTCCACCTAATTTCTGCATATTTTAGTATTATTATTATTCAGTTATTACAAAAGATACTAGTCATGGGTTAACTTATGGTCCTTCTAGATTATGATCACCGTGTAGTGTCCGGGGTATAAACTCGGGGTGACAAACTTGGTATCAGAGGCTAAGATTCAATAGAGTCCGAGGAAGTTTGAAAGTTACATCTAATTGAGTCTTTGCATGGGTATGTTGTGCCCCACACTTATGGACAGAAGGCTATGAGATATTTTAGGAAAAGTTTCCCTTTATTTAGTATTCATGTCATGTGAGTGATCATGAGCTCTAGTTAAACTCTTAGTATAATCCTTTCTCTTTTGTTTACAGAAATATGCCTCCAAAGAGGACTAAGAGAAGTGGAACAGGAGACCATCCAGAACCCTAGCCCGTCCAGCCAGATCCACTGGATGAACACGTCTCTCACACTGAGTTCACAGCAGAGTTCACCACCCTAGCTCATTCTGTGGAAGCCCTGATTGAACACCCAGCTGCCGTTTCGGCTAACCCAGTGGCCAATATTGTTGTTGCTAGGATTCAGGACTTCACCCGAATGAACCCACATTATTTACCAGGTCAAATTCAGATGAGGACACTTAGGAATTTCTTGATTAGGTGTAAAAGGTTACTGATATTATGGGTTCAACCACGATTGAGAGTACTGAGTTCACCGCATATCAATTGAAGAATGTGGCTTACTCGTGATGTAAACAATGGAAAGTAAAAATGGTCGTAGATGCAGGGCCTATAGAGTGGGAGGAGTTTGCCACTGCTTTTATAGATAGGTTCTTCCCACTAGAGTTGACAGAAGCAAATTTCTAGAATTTATCAATCTAAAGCAGGGCAATATAATAGTGAAAGAGTATTTTCTCAATCTTAATCAATTAGCTAGATATGGTCCTTATGTGGTGGCACATAGCAGATCCCGAATTAGTAAGTTTATGTCAGGAGTGTCTTCAGTGTGGTCAAGAAGTATAGGACCACAATGCTTATTAAAGAGAAAGACATATCCAGGCTTATGGTCTATGCTTAGTAGATAAAAGAGAATAAGAATAAAGAGAAGGAGAGGGAGAACAAAAGAGTGAGAATAAGTAGTTTTTACTTTGCTCAAGCTAAGTCAAAGGGTGGGAATCATTCTCAGTTTCACCTGAAATCTTTATTCCCAGCTCTGTCCTTAGCCAGTGCTCTTGTACCAAAATTTAGAGATGATAATAGGGATGGGGCACCAGGCCCTAAACCCTAGGGCAGTGTTAGCAGTGCCTAAACCAATCCTCTTTGTCAAAAGTATGGCAGAAACCACTAGGTATCTATAGAACAGGTAGTGATGTGTCTTTCAGGTGTGGCAAGTCCGGCCACAGAGTCAGAGATTGTCCCCAGTCAGGTTCTCAGGGTCAGAATAACCGTCCCCCTGCTAAGTTCGGTCGCCTAAATTAGTAGGGTGCCATTTCCAGTGCCACCAATAGTCAGCTCCCAAATAGACTCTATGCTCTCCAGTCTTGATAGGATCAGGAGAGTTCTCCAGATATGGTCACTGGTACGTTAAATTTTTTCCAATTATATGTTTATGCTTTGTTAGATGCAGGAACTTATTTGTCCTTTGTTACTCCATATATCAAAGGTGATTTTGGAGTTAGTCTTGAAATTCTAGTAGGGCCTTTCTCAGTCTCTACCCCAGTGGGTAAATCCATCATAGCCAGGTTGGTATACAGGAAATGCTCTATTATGATATCTCAAAAAATCACTTCAGCAGATTTAGTTGAATTAGAGATGACTGATTTTGATGTCATTCTCGGCATGGATTGGCTTTATTCCTGCTATGCCTTAGTCGACTGCAAACACAGAATTGTCTAATTCCAATTTCTGAGCGAACCAATCCTAGAGTGAGCGGCAGTACTTCAGTACTTAGGGATCAGCTTATTTTTGACCTTGAGTCTAGAAAAATAATATCTAAGGCATATGTGTACCATCTTGTTTGAGTCCAGGACTCTAATTTAGAAATTCCTATTCTTGAGTCAGTGTCAGTAGTATGTGAATTCCCAGATGTGTTTCCCGATGAAATTCCTAGAGTTTTCTCGAAAGGGAAATTGATTTTGGAATTAATCTTCTTCCAGATGCTCAGCTAATATCTATTACTCCATACAAAATGGCTCCAGCAGATCTCAGAGAATTAAAAAAGTAGTTAAAGAATTTCCTAGATAAGGGATTCATCAGGACTAGGGTACCCTCGTGGGGCGCACCGATTTTATTTATGCATAAGAATCGATGACTTGTTTGACCAATGATGATAGGCGAAATTACGCGCCTATATCAATATATTTTGCCCATA
>NW_025834734.1:0-3313 GCF_002878395.1 Capsicum annuum
TCTACAATAACCTATATCGAATCATGATGACAACCTGATTGGGGTAATCCAGTCACAAAATCCATATTCACTTCTTCCCACTTCCAAGTAGGGATACCAAACTCTCACAATGTACCATCAGGTATTTAATGCTCTACCTTAACCTATTGACAGGTTGCATACTTATCTACGAAATCTGCTATATCTTTCTTCATACCACTCCACCAATAAATTTCCCATAAATCACTGTACATATTAGTAGCACCTAGATGAATAGAATAGCATGCACCATGAGATTCAGCCATAATTCTCTGCCTCAAATCATCAACACAAGGCATACACAATCTACTTTGGTGTCTTAACACACCATCTCCCCCTTGGGAGAAGACTTTTACCTTTTGGTATTTAACTGACTCCTTCAGTTTGACCAAAATAAAATCCATATCTTGCTTTTCCTTCACTTTCAAAACTAGGGAAGATTTGGAACTGCTCTGAACCCAAACATTCCCTTCAGCTGAATCAACTAACCTAACACCCAATCTAGCCAAACTATGAATTTCTCGATCTAATTCTTTCTTACCATTTTCCACATGAGCAACACTGCCCATTGACAACCTGTTAAGGGCGTCTGCCACTACATTGGACTTGCTCAGATGGTACAACACACTCATGGCATAATCCTTCAACAAATCTAACTACCTTCTCTAATGGAGATTCAACTCCCTTTGAGTAAACACATACTGCAAGATTTTGTGGTCTAGGAATACATCAACATGAGCACCATACAAATAGTGTCTCCAGATTTTCGAATAAAATACCACTGCAGCTAATTCCAGATCATGGGTTAGGTAATTCTTTTCATGAGGCTTCAACTATCTAGCAGCATAGGCTATGACCTTACCTCTCTATATCAAAACACAACCCCAACCAACTCTAGTAATTCTTACTCGGTTATCGAATTTAGGCAAATCTTATATTGTTGGAAAGCTTATTCAATTTCCTACGCCATGAAAAGTTCAAATCTAAAGAATTCTATACAGAATAAACATAATTCATTCTAAGAGTTAATCATTGACACTTTTGGGGTGAGTTTAAGCTAGGAAAATCGCGGGGTATTACAAATACTCATCAATCAACTCCATAAACTATAATTTTTTGAACAGTTAACTTGATTGGAACAAGTACAACATTGGAACTATCAAATGCACCAATGAAAAGTGGATCAGTTTGATCAATTTTAGGCGCTATGATTGATAGGATGTAACCTATAATTTAGATCTAAATCGCGAAGAAGAAGAAATTGAAAACAAAGATCAAAAATATACTAAAACAAAGATCTCAAATTGCCCAGAGAACTCAGTGAAATATGATTAAAAAAAAAAACACAGTGTTGAGCTTATGGCTCTGGTACTATGTGAAATAGAAGTATTGCAGCCTGATAGCTTGCAATAAAGGAGAAGAAGAAGATAGATAGAAACTGAATTTTTATTATTCTCACTTAAAGCTTACAATTATAAGTCTATTTATAGACTTGAGCTAAGAATGAGCTAAGAAGTGAATCATGTATCCAACTCATTGACAGCTCATTGTAACTAACTAATCATTATCTAACAATATCTAACAACCTTCAACAACTTCTACAACTAACTCAGCTATCAGTAACTACTCCTACCAGTATTACACACCAATGGAACAGTAGTCGTGTATGTAGCAATGTATGTACTAGTCAAAATAAAATTGACTCACAATCATCATTACCGCACAATTGAACATCCTTCGTGGCAGGTGCAAAATTCTCATAAGCAAACTATTTTTCTTAACAGGATAGTCGTTTCACCATAAATGACTATATATGTTCAGTGTGTTATTATGGCGGTGACTTAATACTCTGCGATGGATGCCCTTTTTTATTTAACTATGATTTCCTTGGGATTAAGGTATCTATTTTGTACTGTTATATTGACTTTCTTTTTCTTAATCTTCAATCAAAAAGTTGATTGCTTTATTTTGCATCCAATTATAAACAAGAGGTTCCAAATGGTGATTGGTTTTGCCCATCATGCTATTGTAAAGTGTGTTGTGAGGGTAGATTTGGATACAAACAGAGACCACTTTACAGATAACTCTGTTCTCATTTATTGTCAGTGTGACCATAAGTGAGAGTAACTGTTTGATCTTTCACATAACTGTATTAGGATATACTATTAATCATGTATTTTAAATTATAGTATTATATTTTCATCTCATGTAAAGACAATTTATTATATTAATGAGATTTTTTTTTAAATAGATCATTGTGTTAATATGTGTTACTTATATAGTAGATAATTTTGTGTATGAAGTATTTTAATTCATGCATGGAAGATTAAAATTATCGGTTCTTATAAGTAATAAATTAATATTCACAATCAAAGGTGAGGTAGGACAAACATTTTGACGATTGTAGCACAAGATTAAACATAATTTGATCTTAATTATGGGAATGGTAATATTTCAACTTCTTGTGCTAGTACATTTTGTATGTATCGAATAGACCAATTAGAGATATTCATTTATGTTTTGAATATTAATAAACGATTTCTCTAGTCCAATACATGTACTTATACTCTTAATCTTGATATAATTATTATGATCGATGTGTTTTAGTTATTGTTTTAATCTATTAAAATGTGAGACTCTTATATGAGTCAATATATTCCTAATAGGTTGGATGATGACAAATTACTTAGTGAAATATTAATTAGTTGATAGAACCATGTTTCGGACTTAAGATAGAAGACACCCCTTTATGGTTGCTTATAAGTTTCCACGTGAAAATCCCACAAGTGGATTTTATATCCGTCATGTGAAATAAGTTAAGCATTATAAATAAAGGATTTAATTAATCAATAAGTTAAATTTTTTAGAGAATTTAATTTAATTGATTGGTTTCACTAATTCTAACATGGGGAGTTAAATAAGATGTAATGGTAGATTTCAAAATTAAACCGAGGAGTGCAATTACAGATTTTTAGTGGAATAATATGTAATTTATTATGATATGATAATTCATTCATTATCAAATTAATTTCATAATTGGAAGCCTCACTTAACGAATCTGCGGTTCCTGTTATACTTGATTAACTAATCAATTTTGGAAAAGAAAACGAACCTACTGGAAGAAGTAATATTATTTATCGGTCTTCTACAAGAAAAATAATCTTTTTGACTATAAATTATGAAAAACGTTTGCTCATTATGGGACCATTAAGTCAGCTTAATGGTAAATAAACATGGTCTTAAAAAGTGCTGAAAATAATGAGAAACGTTTGGCTCATTATGGTACCATTAATCA
>NW_025834735.1:0-2394 GCF_002878395.1 Capsicum annuum
TTGTTCAAACTCCACATACCTTAGATTGTGAAATAGGATGAACAAGCTTGCTTAAGATTCTTTTTGGAACTCTTGAGGGAAGGTTCTTGAAGCCTTTGACTTGGGAACTTTGAATTGTAACTCAATTTGCAGTAATTAAGGTGAGTTCTTAAATTTCTTAGAGAAGGAATTTGGGTTTGTTCTTGAGGAAGAAACCCTAGCTTTGATTTACTTTTGGATGAACTGAAGTCATCTGGTTCATTTAGGTATATTAATATGTAAAGAGGGTGGAAAAAGACCAAAAACTCCCTTTTAAAGATGACTTATAATCACTAAACGAAATATGCGACGGTGGGTACAACGGTCCGTCGCTGGGTCAACGGTCTATCGGTCCTGACCATCACACCTGGGCCAAATTTGGACTTTTTGCCTTGCCTGAAACGGGTGGGTCGACGGTTGTCGGCCTTACCGTCGTGCCTAACCAGAATGAGGTCTCACTTTCTCCTCTATAACAGTTTGGGCAATGGTCCGTCGCTAGCTCGACGGTCCGATGGACCTCTCAGTCGCACCTAGGCAGTTCAGACTACTTTCTATAATTTGGCCATATCTTTCTCTTCCGATGTCAGATTTTGATGAAATGGGTATCGCTGGAAAGATAATTCAATTTCCTACATGATAAAAAGTCACTTTTAGGAAAACTCTATATGATTTAAATACTAATTACTTTGGAAGTAATTCCTTAATCTTTTAAAGACGAAATAAGGCTTCACTTGACATGTTCTAAAGGCTCAGACTATGAGGGAACTTTACGGGGTTTTGCAATAACAAAAGTGGATAAAACCTATTCCCTTGGGAAAATTCAATTTATGAGATGAGGTCAACAAATCCTTGAGCTTTTGAAATCTCACCTCATAATCATCAGATCAATAAAAGAAAATCTTCTTCTGAGTCAACTTTGTGAATATAGCTATAATAGATGAAAACCCCTCAACAAAACATCGATAGTAACCTGCTAAAACAACAAAACTCTGGATCTCAGTAGGGTAAGTGGGCATTACCCAATCATAAACTACTACAATCTTGGTCGGATCAACCATAATACCATCCTTTGTCACCATATAACATAAGAAAGAAACAAATTCCAACAAAAACTCACACTTGGAACTTGGAGAACTTGGCATACAACTTCCCCTCCCTTAATCTCTAAATTATGATCTGCAAATGCTCTAATGATCTTCCTTACTCTTGGAAAAAAACAAGATATCATCTATAAATACAATGATAAAAGAGTTGTGATATGGTCAAAACACTCGATTAATCGAATCCATAGATGTGGTTGGGGTATTGGTCAACTCGAAGGACATGACCAAGAACTCATAAAGATCGTACGGAGTTTGAAAAACTATCTTTGAAATATCTTAAGCTCTAATCCTCAACTAGTGATACCCATACCTCAAATCAATCTTCAAAAACATGAAAGCACCCTGTAGTTGATCAAATAAATTATCAATACGAGGAAAAGGATACTTATTCTTAACCGTCACCTTGTTTAACTGTCGATAATAAATTCACATATGCATAGACCCATCCTTTTTCTTCAAAAACAAGATAGGCTCACCCTCAGGTAATACTCTAGGTTGGATAAATCCCTTATCCAACAACTTCTGCAGTCGATCCTTCAAGTCCTTCAACTATACTTGGGCCATCCTATAAGGAAAAATAGAGATAGAATTGATGCTCGGCTCAATATCATTGCTGAAGTTAATATTATAATCTGGAGGAATACAAGGCAAACCTATAAGGAAAAGTCCATGAACTCGCGAACAATACAAGTAGAATCCAAGAAGGCGGGGAAGTAATACTAGTATCTAAAATATGTGCCAGATAAGATAAATGTCCTCTCTCTAGCAAATGATGAGCCTGAATAAAGGATGTAGCCCTCTTAAGATCTGAATGAAGTGCACTCTTCCAAGCTATCCTTGGCACGCTTGGTAGAGCTAAAGTCCTCATCTTGGCATAATTTTCTTGTACAACATGATGAGGAGCTAACCAATCCATATCTAAGATGACCTTAAAATCTACCATATATAGAATAATCAAATATACCCATGTCTCATGACCCGTAAAAGTCACAACACAGGATCGGTGTACCCAATCCACTATTAAAGAGTCTCTTATGGGGGGTAGATACATGGATAGGCATAGCAAGAGACTCACTAGTAGAATCAAAATAAAAAGCAAACTATACACACATAGGAGAAAGTCAACCCTGGATCAAATAACACAAATGTAGATCTAGAACAAATAGGGATGATAACTACAATAACAGCATTGGAAGCCTCTACCTCTAGTCTAACGGGTTTAGCACAGCATTGTCCATGCCCACTACCTGACTGTGCAGCCCTGGAACCACCA
>NW_025834736.1:0-1315 GCF_002878395.1 Capsicum annuum
CTTAAGTTGAGGGTGGCTATTATAGGGGTGCATAACGTGAACAGGGTAAAAAAAAATATTTGAAAGGATTGCATACTCCCACCATAGTGTTATTAACTAAGCTAAACGAGTTGGGGTGTAAAGCAAATCTGTGAAGATAGAAGAAGTGGAAATTGGTTGTGTGAGATTGATCTTAATTGTATAATGTAGTGTATTAAAGCTCTTAGGGAAGATAGTCACTATTTCTAGCCAAAATAGTTCTACCCATCCTTTAGCCTGCATTACAACTCGTAAAAAACCTATTTGAGCCTAATCTTAGAATTCTGATATTAGTGGAGTATTAAACTAAGGGAAAGCATATGGTCATCAGTTGTAATTTGAGAATTCTTTGTGAGAGTGAGCGCAACTTAATTCTTGTACCGATTTTGTTAAAAATTGCATGATTGTGAGTTATTATGGGTAACTCTATTGTTGTGAGGGCACATGGTTGATGCAGGTTAGGTAATTTATATGATTTTTTTTTTGAACGATATGCATTAAATTATCAACTTAATGAGTTTATTCTTGAGGGTAGGTTGTATCTAGGAATAATTCCTGAAGCTACTTCTTGTTCATAATTGTTGTGTGAGCCTATTTGAGCATCTTCTCTTCCTTTGTGGGTGCTAAGGCTTGTGTAGTATGCATAAATATATATGTTGTTCGAGGACGAACAAAGCTTTAAGTGTGGGGTGACGATGTTGGGTGTATTTATACGTCTAAGCACCATAACTTACCCATGTTTTAGCTAAGTTTTGAGGATAAAATACATAATTCTTACACCTAGTCTATTTTTAGTTAAGTGAGCTGACCTATGCGATTAGCATGCTTTTCAGGTACTAATGAGGAAGATTACGACACTTTGGGGACCTGTGGATAGCAAAGGAAACTTCACATAAAAAGAAAGCAGGTTTTGGACTGAATGTGATATATGGGAACTGTTTCCCAGGCAAACTCAATATTTTTAAATAGTTAAGGATGCAGTAGCAATTTATTAGAGAAGGATGTTATTAAAAGCCTTATGGATGAATTTTTAAGGATTATTGATTATTCTATATTATTTTGAAAACAAGAGAAGGCAGCTTAGCTTCAGGAGAAAGAGAGAGAAACGTTTTTCTCTCTTATTTTCGCTATTCATCTTCTCCACCAAGATCGTTCTAAGTTTTGGTATGATGAATATTTCTATTGTGATTTCCATTTTACTCATGGATAGGTAAGTTTATTTGTTAGGGTTATGGAAACCTTGTAGTATACTCTCTATTGCTATGGGTTTTTGAATTTATGATGTGTTAATTCACTT
>NW_025834737.1:0-1244 GCF_002878395.1 Capsicum annuum
AAACCTTCGGTCATATTGGTATTGTTGCTCTTCTAGACTATATATGCCTCTTGTGAAACGAGAATATTCTGCTTCTTGTGCTTCAATGTGATAGGACAGTGAATATGCTTACGGGACTGTAAGATTATATTGGCCTGTTTACAGGGGCGGACACATATATTTGTGGGGTGCTCCGGCACCCACTAAACTCGGCGCGGAATAGGTAAAATTACATAGAAAATATACAAAAATAGGTATATAATATATAAAAGCACCCAGTAAAACAAAGGTTGGTTGGGTGCATTCGCATTTAGGTTGACTTTAAAGTTCTCCACTAGAAGGGATGTCCTGGATTTGAACCTCATTGAGGTGAATTTTCATTTTTTTCATTTTTAAAATTTTTTAAGTACCAACTATCCTTAAATTCTGGGTTCGCCACTGTCTGTTTACCTCGTCAAATTGCCAAGCATATGAAAAGATATTTTAATTAACATGTTAGTAATGCATATTGATAGCAAAAAGAAGAGAAAAATCTAGCACCAAGTTGGTTCTAGGACATTTACATAGTCAGAACTCTCTTACAGAAAAAAAAAAAAGAAAAAAAAAAAATAAAAAGAAAGGTTCCTTCTACCAACTCCTATCCTTGTACTGAATTGAGGAAATCAACCAGCTATTTTCTTCTTTGACATCCTGAAGATTACACAGAAAAAGTCATAAGCATCTGAACTTAATCTTTGGTACCGGATCTACTTTTCCTTCGAAACATGTTGCATTTTCTTTCCTTCCGTAATATCCGACAAATACAAGCTGGTACAGTTTTCCAAATCTTTCTCGTAGCTTCCTTACTCCTTCAAACCCCCCAGATGGTCAGAGATCCCTCACTGCACGATGCATGGGTAAAGGCATCTTGAATAGGTTAAAAAAGAATGACCAGATGTGACTTGCCACAGGACAGTGAAAGTAAGTGTCTGCAGTTTTATTCATCACGGTTAGGCATAAAGCACCTGTTGCATAATGAAAGCCCTCTCTGTAGTTTGTTTTGAGTCGACTACACCTCGTGAGCAACCAACCACATAAAACAGCTAACTTCCATAAGGGCTTCTAGACTTGCACTATTTTTTCCATGACCAGCTAATAGGGTTGTTCCCTTGACTGTCAATCTAACATCACATTTTGGGAAAAACTATCTTGGGCAGGTGGAAGATATGTGTGATCTATACACTTTGCTCCAAAAGGTTCCTTGCATGGAACAACTAAAAGAACCA
>NW_025834738.1:0-1240 GCF_002878395.1 Capsicum annuum
AAATTAAAATATCATCGACATTGTTAGTGAAAATAAAAAGACATACATGAAAGCACATTAGCACAGTTAACAAAAAGGTTTAAATTTAAATCTCAAAACATCTTCCACATTAACTAAATATATATAGTGAATGATTAGTTTGTCTCCCTGGACTTATGTAAGTCTATTTTATTAATTCAAAAGAAAATATAAATAATTAAACAACTAATCAGCGATGAAATACATGTTATATAGTTAAAAATTAATTTACTTTTTAAAATACTCAATTCTTATTTTAAAAGTACTAATTATCCTTCTAAGATTCCAAATATTTCTAAAAGCTTTAATGGACCAATAACAAACAAATCAAATTTCATAATGAAGTCATAAAGAAAAAGTCCATGAAAAATAGCAGTAATACTCATAGATTCAAAATAAAGAAGAAAAAATTCATTCGGGGGAATTTTCTTGTGCCATCACATCTTGTCAATTCTCTGACCCATAGTCCCATACTTAGACATCTATAAAGCTCATGAAATACATTTTAATATTATGAATATGCATTTTTTTTTGCTTAAAATGAATTTAATTATTCAAACTAAAAAATTTACTACTTAAAAACAATTCACTCTTTTATTAGAACTAAATGTTGAAGCTTTAAATATGACAAAATTATGTTTTAATCTTTTTCTCAATTAATTATTTCTATCTAAAAGAAAGTATAATTTTTTAGACATCATTTTTTCACATTAAGATCCAGCGGCCTTCTGATATAAAAAGAATAGCAATGAAAGAAATAATCAACTAATGTGCACCACTTTACAAGAATTTTCTTTTCAACATTTCTATTCGTTAACAATTTATGATCTTTATTTTCACCTACAAAATGATTAAAAAAATTCTCACATATTTTTGAACAAAAAATAATAAAAGAAACAAACAAAAACAACACATATACGATGCTAATCAAGTAAAACTAAGCTATCAAGACAATTAAAGAGAGAGAGACTTACATATGGTAACTAGAGAATTTAGTTGCGTTTTACGTGGTTATAAAAAATGATAATTGAAATAATTTATTTTAAAATATAGTTGGAATAGAAGATTTTAAATAGTTTTTTATATAACACGTACAAAAAAAATGTATAAGTTAATGAAATCACCAATAATATTTTCAGTAATATTCATATGTGTGTTTTCTATACATCAAGTAGAATACACATGATTACAAGCAGATTTTGAGGACATGCAGGTATCAAAA
>NW_025834739.1:0-1206 GCF_002878395.1 Capsicum annuum
GGACTTGAATTTAGATTCACGCAATATAGAACTTCTTTAAGAGAAAGCGCTATCTATAAATTTATAAACTCACATAAAATATAATTGGATTTTCCATAACTTGCTGGATCTTTTTTATTTTATTTTCTCTCATTCAGGCAACAACTCACTTTAATTTCAATTTTTTTTTCTCATGTTTTACCTTTGCATTAATTACTTTTTTCAAATTAAAATATAAACATCATTTAATAGGAGTATTATGGTAAACTATTCATATTATTAATTATTTTTTTAATTAATGTGTCATCTCAATTTGAAACGAAGGGAGTATGATAATGTATTGTCCCTACTTATTACCAATTTGTTTTTGTTTTTTCATTCAAATTCAAAGCATATTCTTGCAATTTTCAAAGCCTCCTTTGAGTATCAATAATATAATGTCCATCCTCCATTTCTAAATAATTGATTGTTTTGTTCTTTTATTATATACTTAAATAAATAATATTTTAGCTAATCAAGAAATCATTGATGATGTTTTTTCAATTTACCTTTCCTATAAATATATATATTTTTTTTTTGCAAAACTCCAAAACTACTAAAAAATTATATTCTTTTCAATATATTTATTAAAGATAAATTAGTAAAATAATTTTTACTTTTTAGAAGTGAGTAGTTTCTTAACGAAGGTCTAAAATAAAAACCACTTATTTAAAAATGAAGGAAGTTGAGTTCTTTTTGGCATCTCAACAATTAATAGTCGTTTGGCTATGAAAATTATTTATATTTTTTTGAAAAATTATTTCACTTTAAAGAAAAAAGTGGAAACAAGATGCGTTTGGCCATGAAAATTCTAAATACAATTCTGAAATATTGTATTTGTAACTTTTACTTCTCTCACAATATTTCAAAAGCAACTTTAATTTATGAGAAAATACATAAAGTACCCCCTGATCTTATCTGACTTTTTAAAAAAGACATCTAAATTTTTACTTTCATCCTATTACCCCACGATTCTTACTTAATCCGTTGTAAATACACCATTTTGACTTAAATTTTGCCTATGCGTGTAGACACGCACACCAGACGCGTGAATGGTTAAAATTTAACTTAAATTGCCAATAAAAAGTTGCCACGTATAAATTATTTATCAAAAAATTTTAAAATACCTTCTTCTCCATTAATGTCTTCCTCATCTTTCCAATACTCCATTCACACACTCTCACAACT
>NW_025834740.1:0-1289 GCF_002878395.1 Capsicum annuum
AAAATGACTTCCAATACAACAATAGTGGTACCTCAAATTATTGGATTTGTCGAACTCACTCAATAACTAATGCTAATGATCACAATGAGTGTTTTTTAAAAATATAAAAAGTGTTTTTGCTATCAAAAATTATGTCTATACCTGAGGAATATGTCAGGTATTTATAGCCTTAATGTGCCCCTTCAGAAATGAAGCATTGGTTCTGAAAAAAGGCACATTTTCAGTATAGTCACATCACCTACGCCCAGCCTATGCTAGAACTGTGCCCGAAGGTGACACTTTCCAAATTCCAGTGGCTTCCTGCGTTGCATTTGCGTGTGCACCTGCGTTACATCTGCACTCCTAGATGAATTCTACCATAACCCGACGACAAGGAAGATTTTGATCACAAGCAGGTATACTGGCAATCTCCATCATCTCCTGGTCACTTGATGACCCTCCAAATGTCTCCAAAACACCAGTTGGAATGAAAGGTTGAAGGCTTAAAACTGCCATTGATTCAATTGTACCCCTTTGATGTCGGAGCAACTGGGATCTGATCACTTTGATGCCAGGTTTGGTAAGATCCGAAATCCTTCTCTTTTTTTGTGGATTTAGGCGTTGCATAATGGGAAAGATCACGCCCAAATTTGGTCCATCATGTAGTAGGCAACCTTCTAACGGGCTTTTCAATGGAAAAACCTACAAGAATCTTAAAAATTAAGAAAAGACATCGAAAATATAAAATAAAACAATAAAGAAGTGCTCTTTAAGACACTTACCATGGTTTTTGTCCCTGAACTGAAGTGTTCTTGTAGACATTTCCTCTAAAGGTTCGTTTATTGGGGCTTTTCCACTTTGTTGTTCCTGCAATATAATTTCTTTTTCATTGGTGGGGGGCTGTCCGACAAGGATATGGAAGAGGAATGTTAGGAAAAAGATATATTCAGCCATAAATTAGCAAAATATTTCATTTCTAAATTGTTGTAGTAAAATATCCACCTTGATAGACGCAGGGTTCGTTGTGACGGATTCTCCATGCTAGTTTTTGGTAAAATATTATTGTGGGTTGAAACTTTGAACCTGATGAATGAATGTAATAATTATTAGCTTGTAATTATATTTATTAATTTAGACAAAACAGTAAAGTATTTGAAATGTAATGATTTATATGCATTACTCTATTGCGCGAAACAATGTGCCTTTTACCTCGAAGGGTCGCATCCCATCGAGGTGCATGCATTTGCATAGCGTCTAAAATACGCCTGCAGATGGAGTAAAACATTTCTATCGGATTCTTTGGCTTAAAT
>NW_025834741.1:0-1237 GCF_002878395.1 Capsicum annuum
TAACTAGGCTAAAATATGGGCAAAATATATTGATATAGGCGCGTAATTTCGCCTATCATCAGCTGCGAGGCAATCCACCTATGAAATCCATACTAACTCAGGACCATTTCCATTCGGGTATGTTTAGTTGATGGAGAAATCCATAAGGCCCATGGTGCTCGTCCTTTACCTACTGACAACACATGCATCAAGAAATAAACCCTACTATATCTCTATCCATACGACAACACCAGCTGTCCTTGGGTGAACACAGTATTTGGAGCTTTGAGCCTCACAAAGAATCAACTGAATCAAATCCTAACCCTTAGAACACAAATATGATCATCAAACCATAGAGCACCATAATAGTGTAAGGTATTCCTCCAAGACTCACCTCTCAACAACTGTCCTTAAATTTTATATAGCCAGCTACCCTTAAATTAAAGGCCCAACTCTACTTCAATAAGGTAGATCTAGCCTTAACCCTAGTAATGATCCTTCAAGGGTTAGAAATATACAAATGAAATATTAGGTTTGATAAGGACTGTATGTCTAATGCCTAACGCAATTGAGAAATTAAAATGATGCTCATACTCATTGCCTTTTGGCTCAGGACATCTACTACTATATTTGACTTTTCCGAATTGTATATAATAGAGATATCATAATCTTTCAGCAACTCAATCTACCTATCCTTCCTCGAATTAAGTTCTTTGTAGGTCATAATATATTGAAGACTAGGGTGATCAGTTAATATATCAGAACGAACCCCATATAAATAATGTCTTTAAATACAAAGTGCAAAATCTACCATTGTCAACTCCAAGTCATAAGTGGGGTAGTTGTACTCATGCACCTTTATATGCCTTGATGTGTATGCAATAATATGGTGATGTATCAGAATACACCCAAAACAATACCAGATGTGTCTCAGTATCCTAATGACCCCTAGGTCATTTTTTGCACCTATTATTACCATTTAGAGCTTCTTATAGATTCCTTAAGTCATTTGTGACTTTCTAGAGAAAAAATTTCAGTTAACGGGCAGATCGTTTGGTTTTTAGAGCCATTTTTCTATTTTGAAGTCTTCGCAGGTAAGAATTTGTTGTTGGGTAAAGACATAAGGTGAACAACCTCATATCCCAATTCTAAAACTCCCATCAGCTCTAAAACTTTGATTTTAGGATAGGGGGACCTTTGATTTAGGTGTAAGGCTACTAGACTCATTTTAGGCTATCGGATTAAATTTAATAAAATG
>NW_025834742.1:0-3571 GCF_002878395.1 Capsicum annuum
ACACTCCTCCTCAAGCTGGTGCATACAAGTTATATGTACCTAGCTTGTTATAATGTGATTAATACGAGAACTGGTGAGGGACTTGGTGAAGATATCTGCAAGTTGATCACTTGACTTCACAAGTTTTCTAACAATATCTCCTGAGAGTATCTTTTCTCTGACAAAGTGACAATCAATCTCTATGTGCTTGGTCCTCTCATGGAACACTAGATTAGATGCAATATGAAGGGCTTCTTGATTATAACATATAAGTTCCATCTTACCAGTTTCTCCAAATTTTAGTTCTCCCAGCAATTGTTTGATCCAAATTAACTCACAGGTTGCTGCAACCATAGCTCGATATTTTGCTTTGGCGCTAGATTGAGCAACCACACTCTATTTCTTACTTTTCCAGGACACCAAATTACCACCTACTAAAACACAATATCCGAATGTAGAACGTCTATCAGAGAGTGATTCTACCCAATTAACATTGGTATATCCAATAATACGTTTATGGCCTTGATCCTCAAAAATTAGTCCTTTACCTGGAGATGACTTAATATATCACAAAATATAAATAATTACATCCCAATGACAATCACAGGGGGAAGTCATAAACTAACTTACAACACTCACGGGAAAAGAGATGTCAGGTCTAGTCACTGTGAGATAACTTAACTTTCCAACCAACCGGCTACACCTTCCAGGATCACTAAGTGGCTCCCATTGTCCTGGCAAAAGTTTAGCATTTGGATCCATAAGAGTGTCAATGGTTCGACATCCCACCATTCCTGCCTCCTCAAGAATATCTAAAGCATACTTGCGTTAAGAAATAACAATACCTGATCTAGACTGTGCAACCTCAACACCTCGAAAGTATTTCAGTCTACCAAGGTCTTTAGTCTAGAAATGTTGAAAGAGATGCTGCTTCAAGTTAGTGATACCCTCTTGATCATTGCCGGTGATAAAAATATCGTCAACATAAACAACTAGATAAATACACAAATTTGGTTCAGAATGGCGATAAAACACTGAATGATCAACTTTACTACGAATCATGCCAAACTCCTGAATCATTGTGCTAAATTTTTTTAACAAGGCTCAAGAGGATTGTTTCAAACCATAGAGTGACTTGCGCAATCTACATACAAGACTACAAAACTCCCCATGAGCAATAAAACTAGGTGGTTACTCCATATAGACTTCTTCCTCAAGATCACCCTGCAGAAAAGCATTCTTAATGTCTAACTAATAAAGAGGCCAATGACGAATGGCAACTATAGAGAGAAAAAAGACAGACAGATGCTATTTTACCCACAAGAGAGAAAGCATCACTATAATCAAGAACAAATATCTATGTATAACCTTTGGCAACAAGGAGAGCCTTCAACCAATCAACCTAACCATCTGGACCAACTTTGACTAAATAAATCCAATGACAACCAACCGTAGATTTACCTGCAGGAAGGGAAACAAGTTCCCAAGTACCACTCGTATGTAAAGCATACATTTCATCAATCATAGCCTGTTTCCATCCTGAATAGAAAAGTGCTTCACCTGTAGACTTAGGAATGAAAATAGAAGACAAGATGATAAAAAAGCATAATGGGGTGATGATAGACAATGATAACTCAAGAAATTATAATATAGGTTAGCATTACGAGTGGATCTTCTACCTTTTCTTAAAGTATAACTGATTGGCTAGGAGGAGGACGGTCCGCAGCAGGGGAAGCGTCAGGCGTATGACATGAATCATCTAGGACTAATGTTAGAAACTAACGGTGGTGATAAGTCAAAACTGGTGGCACTGCAGCCAGAGATGGAGAAGTAATCGTAGATTCTTCAAATATTGGTGTGAGTAAGGATGAAGGTATAGGTAAAACCTCAGAGATATCAAGATGAGCAGAAGATTTATAGTAAGGTTGAGATTCAAAGAATGTGACATCGACGGACATAAGGTAGCAACCCAGATCAGGTGAATAGTGTAGATATCTTTTTTGAACGGTAACCAAGGAAGACACATTTGAGAGAACGAGGAGATAATTTATCTTTTCCTGGGGCTAAGTTATGAACAAAACACGTGCTCCCAAAAACACAAGGTGGGATAGAGTAGAGATGTGATAGAGGAAATAGTATGGAATGAGGAACCTGATTCTGAATCGAAGATGATGACATTCTGTTAATGAGATAGAAAGATGCGAGGACTGCATCGCCCCAAAAATATAGTGGAACATAGGATTCAATGATAAGGGTGCGAGCAGTTTCAATGAGATATCTATTTATCCTTTCTGCTATACCGTTCAGCTGATGGTGTATGGCCTTGATGTCTGGTGAATGATTCTTTGATGAGTTAGGAACTCCTGAAACTGGGAGGATAAGTATTCTAAGGCATTATCACTATGTAAAGCACGAAGAGAAACATCAAATTGGTTTTATATTTCAGCACAAAAACTCATAAATATAGAAAATAACTCAGAATGATCTTTCATCAAGTAACCCTAAGTACATCTCGAGAAATCATCAATGAAAGTAACAAAGTAGCAAAATCCTAAGGGTGAACTGACTCTACTAGGACCCCAAATATCATATTGAACTAATGAGAAAATAGACTCTGAACGACTATCAATACTACGTGAAAATGTAGCACAGGTGTGTTTTCCAAGTTGACACGACTCACAATCTAATGTGGATAAACTAGAAAAACTAGGCACCATCTTTTGTAGCTTGGATAGACTCAGATGTCCCAAACATTTGTGAATAATGTCGGGAGGGTCTGTAATGGAGCATCTTGTGAAGGAATTTAAAGAGGTAAGATGATAAAGGCCTTGTGATTCATGTCCTATGTCAATCGTCTATCCCATTTTGCGGTCCTGTATTAGAAAAGAATCATAAAAAAAATTATACTACAATCAAGGGAACGTGTCAAACGACTAACAAATGCAAGATTAAAAGGACAACCAGGGACATAAAGTATAAAGTCTTGAGTGAAAGAAGATAGGGGTTTAGCTTGTCCAACTCCTTTTGGCTATGTTCGGATTCCATTGGCTAAAGTAATAGCCAAAAAAAATTGTGACTAAACAATATCAGACAGAAGTGATTTGTCACCGAGAATATGATCACAAGCACCTGAGTCCTCAACTCATGATCCAAAGGTAGAAGATTGTGCAGTTAAGGATATTGGTAGAGATATATGCTTATTTACTCGATACTGAAGATACTCATTATATTCCTTGTCATATAAATACCCTCATTGATCACCTGTGCTGTTAGACTAAGCAACATAAGCATAATTAGTTGGTCGACCATGCAAAGAATAGAATATTCTATGAGTATGTCCAAGCCTATTATAATAACACACTTGGGTCGAGAATAACATATGCCACAAGTATGTCCAATCCTTTTACAATAACTACACCTAGGACGATATCTTTCGAATCGACCTTTCCCTTGTCGATTCTTCATGGACTATGACGTTTGATTTTCTGATCTTCTCATTAAAGGCTCAGATTTAATCTTAGGACTTGAACTTCAAATTTCAATATTTTTGGAGCTAAAAATATCATGCCCAAAATTCATCTTGGGAATTTGA
>NW_025834743.1:0-1583 GCF_002878395.1 Capsicum annuum
ATGCCCCGTTCTCGCTATTTTGCTCGTTTGTCCACCCAAATGGCCACGAAAATTTAAACGGACCTTCCTGGGATGATCCCCAATCTCCCTAGCACGCTTCAGTCGATTTTTGGCACACAACATGCCCGGACCCTAGGCCCACCCCCGAAACTGTGGGCTTTAGCACACCAATTTGCCCCAAAAAAGCCCCATTTGCCCGTTTTGTTTATTTTTCATCTTAAATAGCCATGAAAATTTAAATGGACCATACTGGGATGATCCCCAACCTCCCTGGCACACTTAAATCGATTATCGGCCCACAACATGCCTGGACCCAGGGCCCACCCCAAAAACCGAGGTCTATAGCACACCAATTTGGACCAAAATTCACGCCATTTTGCCCATTTGTTCCCCCAAATGGCCAATAAAATTTAAACGGACTATACTGGGATGATCCCCAACCTGCCTAGCATGCCCCGGTTGAATTTTGGCCCAGATCACACCCGAATCCTGGGCCCACCCCCAAAATCGTGGGCTATACCACACTGATTTAGCCTAAAAATACCCCGTTTGTTCTATTTTACCCATTTGTCCACCCAAATAGCGATGAAAAATTAAACGTACCACAGTGTTATGATCCTCAACCCCACTGGCATGCCTCAATCAATTTTTTGCCCACAACACGCCTAGACACTGGGTCCACCCCCAAACTCGTGTGCTATAGCACACCGATTTAGCCCGAAAATGCCAGTTCATACCACACTGGGATGATTCCTAACCTCCCTGGCATGCCCCGGTCGATTTTCAGACCACAGCATACCTGACCACGGGCCCACCCTCAAAACTGTGGGATATAGCACACTGATTTAGCACAAAATATCTCGTTCACACTGTTTCGCCAGTTTGTCCTGCCAAATGGCCACAAAAATTAAAATAGACCATACTGAGATGATCCCCAACCGCCCTAGCATGCCTCAGTCAATTTTTGGCCCTCAGCAAACCCGAACCCTAGGCTCACCCCTAAAACCGTGGGCTATAGCACACCGATTTGGCCATAAAAATTGTCCACCCAAATGGCCAAAAAAATTTAAACGAACCTTCCTGGGATGATCCCCAATCTCCCTGGCACGTCCCAGTCAATTTTTGGTACACAGCATGCCCTGGCCCTTGGCCCACCCCCAAAACTGTAGGCTTTAGCACACCAATTTGGCCAAAAAATGCCCCATTCACCCGTTTTGTTCGTTTGTCATCTTAAAAGGACACGATAATTTAAACAGACCATACTGGGTTGATCACTAACCTCCTTAGCACAGCCAAATCAATTATTGGCCCACAGCACTCTCGGACCTAGGGCCCACCCCCAAAATCATGGTCTATAGAACACCAATTTGGACCGAAAATGCCCCATTCACGTTGTTTTGCCCATTTGTCCACCCAAATGGCCAATAAAATTTAAATGAACCACACTGGGATGATCTCCAACCTCCCTGGCATGCCCCGATCGATTTTTGGCCCACAGTACGCCCGAAGCCAGGGTCTACCCCCAAAATCGTGGGATATAGCACACTGATTTAGCCCTAAAATGCCACGTTCGTGCTGTTTCG
>NW_025834744.1:0-49006 GCF_002878395.1 Capsicum annuum
GTATAAATGAGCATCTAAGTATTAATTTATGTAATTACAATGTTCAAGGTGTGTTTATAATGAGTTTTGAGTCAAAACATTATGTTAAAGTTCAAACGAAAAAACTAATACTCTTAGCTTAAGCTATGTTCCTTTCTAGTTCACCGTGTTGAAATTAATTTAGTTTTGAGCTCTAATTTGTGGTTCTTGATGTTGTAAGATGCTTGGGAAGTTGATAGACATGATATAGGGATTATATACAAGCTGAAAATCAAGAGAAAAAGTCATCACAAAGCTTAGACTTGAAGGACAAATGCATGGAGTACAATGTTATAAAATCTGGAAAATTTGGACTCACCGGCGTGCCATGCTGCCTATGTAGCGCGATATTGGTGGAATTCTAAAATATTATTTCTAGCAATTCTCTATGATTTCAATGTGCCACGGACCCTAGGCCACGCAATAAGGGCATGGCACGTTGCTATGTTAAAATCGGGTAACTTGTTCCTAGTATAAATAGGACACTCCAATCTTTATTTATTAACCTGGGACGACCTTGGGGCATTGAAATACACTGGAGAAGGCTTAAATTAGGATTTTTCTTCCTCTACTTTAGTTTATTTATGGATTATAACATAGCTTCATCTATTGTGATTACATGTATATCCATGAGTGCCTAAACACCCCTTTTTGGGGTTAAGGCCAAGAACATGATTACTCTTATTATGAACTGAAATGGGTTTTGATTATTTGTCATTGTTGGTTGTTATTTATCCTTGTGTTAACTGTTTTAAGGATTCGTGACTCTTAGAATATATGTTTAATTCTATCATGAGCCCGAAAGGAGGAATGATAGGATAGAATCTGGGATAACTGGAATGGGATTGTAATCTCTAAATTGAATGAAGTTATGATTTGCATTTAGGATAGTAATATACCTAAGTTCCCTATTTGGTTCAATTATGGGATGAAATATGAATGCATGTAATTTAGTTCTTGCATCTCTGCTCAACAATGTAGTTGTGGGGCTAAGTTAGATAGTTTAGAGGTTCGGAAGGTTAGTCATAATATCAACCCTATAGACCAACAACCAAGATAATTAACCTAATCAACAAAGTTATATAGCTTAGTATGATTTTTTGGAGTGCCTTAACCATGAGTTTCTCCCCATTGTTGTTCAAGAACCTTTAATTTACTGTATTGTTTACTTTACTTTCATTTTATAACTCTCAAACACTTTTAATTACTTTAGCACTTTATTAATCTTGATAGTCAAACTAGAATTGGATAGTTGTTTAACACAAGTTCATGTGGAATCGATAATTGGTTTTTTATAAGGACACTATATTACTTGGGTGGACTATGTACACTTGCGTGTGTGCTTGGGGTACAACAATATACATAATGACAAGAACTAAAAGTGAGATGACTTATGGATAATCGAAAGATGTAGCTCACCCTTGAGTCGAAGCAAATCATGAACTAAACTGGGGTCTTGATAACCGCTGAAAGATGCTTTACACTCAATAAAAGAGGAGTACATGTAGTATCAGTATAAAATCACTATATACTGATAGGGTCATTGAAACCCAAAATAATAAATATGTAAAAATAGAACAACCATGATATACTTATATATTTACCTTTACCTCAAATAAACCTTTCAGTAATCTTACATAACAATTCCAATAAGTATGTTCAAGTATAAGTAAATGTAGACAATTCACCAAGTCAATATCACGTCTAACAACAATAAACCAAGTCAACATACCTTAACCAACAACATTAGGTTTACAGCTTGCCTCAGTTACTATTTTAATAGACTTCATAGAAATTACGCAATTTATTTAGGCTAATAAATCGGACCACTCAGGGATCCAAATAACAGCAATGATGTCAATCGGTTCACTTAAGGAACTGAAATATATCAACAACAATAAGATATGATTCGCTCAAGCAGTCAAATTATCAACAACAACATAACTTGATCCACTTAAGAAATGAATATATCAACAACATCATAGCTGTGTTCACTCAAGGAATCATTAAACTCACCAATATTGTGCACACAACTGCCACGGGTCTTATGGTTGCCAACTAGCCATGACCTAAAAGATACGAGTTCAGTCCATGTACCAAATATTTCAAACATTTGTGTCTGCCACCCTTATCTCAAATTAATGATATGTCCCTTTTATTATAATGTTCCCACCATTATGCTCTCTAAAATTTATCAATTTCTTGATGATGACCTTTACTAGTTCATCTTATAATATCAATCTATGTCACATATATACAGTCACAGTATGAGATAACAAATACAATCATTAATGAGAATCTTTTCACACAAACTAAATTGATGTGATTAACAACTTATAATATTATTCAAAAAGTACCATCACAAATGAGAATAACACAACCACACTTATACAATTAATAATTCTTTTATACAACCTCATTACATGTGATTAGACATATAGAATATCACTCAACAATTCAACCTTTTAAGCATGCATTGTAACAAGTACACAAAGAGATAATTAATATGCACACATAAACTAAATTGAGGTTTTAACTACTTTTTACCATCGCCTTCCTCTATCCAAGCTTGCCCTTACTCTAACAAACCTGATTCTCACAATTTCAGCTTGGTGTCAGTCTAAAAAAAACAGCACAATACACATTCAACAAATGGTTTAATAATATTAAGGATTATGACTTAATATGAGAGCATAAACTAAATAGAGTTTTCAACCACTTTTAACCATCACATACCTCGATCCATGCTTTCCCTTGCTCTAACAAACCCGAGTCTTATTCTTTCTTATAACTTAGCTTGGTTTTGATCTAAAATGAACAACACAACACACATTCAACAAATGGCCTAATAATAGTAAGGATTACCTAATCCTAAAATTTCAAGGATAAAATCATGATAATTCTCTCATTCTATGGCTTTACTACCGTTATTCCACCTTAATTCTATCAAATTTATGTTTATTAAGGTGAATTCTAAGCATGCCACTACAGTTCATCAATCTTTAACCAAACCCTAAGGGTTTCACCCCATAATCATTATATTACACCAGAAATTCCACCTAGGCCAAGTCAAATACCAGGATCCATCACTTTCTTCCCTTTAATATTCACATAAAGAGATGATCAAATCACTTCTTGCACCATTACACCACCATTCATAGAGTCCAAGAAACGAACTCCAAGATTAGCCAAGCGGTGAATAGCCTTCACCAATTCTCTTGCCTTCCTCTATGTGAGCTAAACTCTCCATGGATAACCTGCTAAGAGCATCAGCAACCACATTAGCCTTACTTGGGTGGTAGTGAGGACTCATATCATAATTCTTAAGAAGCTCAATCTACCTTCTTTGCCTGAGATTAAGCTCTTTTTGAGTGAACACATACTGAAGACTCTTGTGATTAAAAAAGATATCCACGTGAACACCATACAAATAATGCCGCCATATTTTCAAAGCAAACACAACCGCCAATAATTCTAAATAATAAGTAGGATAATTCCTCTCATGTAGCTTCAACTGCCTAGAAGCATAGGCAATCACCTTTCCATGCTGCATCAAAACACAGCCAAGCCCTACCTGAGATGCATTACAATAAACCACAAACCCATCATTGCCTTTCAAAAAATTTAGGATTGGAGTCGAAGTCAACTTATCCTTCAACTTCTCAAAACTCCCTTCACAAGTATCCGACCAAGAAAATTTAACCTTCTTCTGAGTCAACTTATCCAAAGGAGCAGTTATTGAAGAAAAGCTTTCCACAAATCGCCTATCATACCTAGCTAAACCCAAAAAGCTTTGAATATCATATGGAGTCATGGGCCTAGACAACCTTTTCACCACAACAACCTTCTGTGGATCCGCCATGATCCCTTTACTAGAGATAACATGACCCAAAAAGTCACAACGTTCAACCAGAAGTCACACTTAGAGAACTTGGCATACAACTATTGTTCCTTTAGGGTCTGCAATACCACACGGAGGTGATTTGGATGATCCATCTCACTCTTTGAATAAACCAAAATGTCATAAATAAACACAATGATAAAGAGATCTAAATACTACCTGAACACCCTTTTCATCAAGTCCATAAATTCTATCGGTGCATTAGTCAACCCAAATAACATCACCCAAAACTCAAAATGCCCATACCAAGTATGAAAAGCTATCTTAGGGATACCCACCTCCCTAATCTTAAGTTGATGGTACCCAAACCAAAGATCTATCTTAGAGAAGAACTTGGCAACCTGTAATTCATTAAACAGACTATCCGAGGAAGTGGATACTTGCTCTTGACTGTCACCTTGTTCAATTACCTGTAGTCAATGCACGTCTAAAGGAAACCATCCTTCTTGCACCCAAACAACACCGATGCACCCCACGGAGAAATACTAAGATGAATAAACCCCTTATCCAGAAGATCCTTAAGTTGCTCCTTGAGTTCACTCAACTCAACTGGAGCCATTCTATACGTAGGAATAGAAATTGGATGAGTATCCAGAAGCAAATCAATGCTAAACTCTATTTCCCTAGCCATAGGAATACCAAGAAGATCATCTGGAAAGACCTCTGGAAACTCATTAACCACAGAGACCGAAGACAGAGAAGGACCTTCTGAGTTAGAATCTTTAACCTAGACCAAGTGATAAAAACAACCCTTAGAGATTAACCTCCAAGCTCTAAGATATAAAATAAACCTCCCTATAGGAGCTAAGGAACTACCTTCCTATTCTATAACTGGTTTACTAGGGAACTTAAAGATAACCCTACGGGTTCGAAAATCTATAGATGCATAACAAGAATGAAATCAATCCCTACCTAAGATTACATCAAAATCTACCATATCCAACTCAAATAGATCCGCTAAGGTCTGCTTGCTACCAAAAGCTACAACACCCCCTCTAGACTCTTTTAGCAATAACCGAGTCACTTACAAGGGTAGAACAGAAAAAGGATCCGAGATAACTTCTATATTAAAACCAAAAAACACAGCCACATATGAAGTCACATAAGAAAAAATAGACCCTGGATCAAGTAAATAATATACATCACAAGATAAAAGCTATCACGTACCAGTAACGACATCAGGTGATTCCTTAGATTCCTATCAAGATGCCGAAGCATATGACTTATTCTGACCAACACTAGAACCAGGAGCTGTAACAAAAGCAGATGCCATAGCACTAGGTGCAGGAGCATAATATGAAGCCACAGGAATCTTATTCGCCCCTATAGCAACTTTATTGATCGGACAATCCCTGAGCCAAGAGCCTACCTAGCCATACTTGAAGCACTTATCCCTTCCTTCCTCACAATAACCCTGATAAGAAAGACCACAAAATCAACAAGGAGGATATAAAGAAACTAACTGACCTCCGCTCGCCTGAGATTGGCAACCTATGCTCGAGAATTGTCACCACCTTAATGACGTCTGTCTCTCAACTAATAAGGAGCACTAGCAGGAAAAGAGCCCGAACCTCCTCACTTTTTTTCTACCACTTGCCACCATCTATACCATCATGAGACTGAGCACCTTTCTGATCAGAAAACATGTCCTACTTTCCCTGCCTATCCCAAAATATCTTCTATTTTCTCTTCTCATCCTCAACCAGATGTATATGAATAGTCAACCTCGAGATGTCCATTCCTTTAATCAACAAGGCAATCTTGCTCTCCAGAATCAAATCTCTATTTACCCAAGAAGCGAACTTCCTTATTCTCAACCTCATATTAGCCACCAAATCAGGAGCATACTTTAATAGCTGATGGAACTTCAAAGCATATTCCTTTACAAACATCCTTCCTGATGGAACTTCAAAGCATATTCCTTTCAAGTATCCTTCCCTGCCTGAGGTTCACAAACTTCTTCATCTTTACTTTTCTCTACTCTTAAGGAAAGAATCGAACCATAAAGGCTTTAGAAAAAGCCTCCCATAACCCTTCCCCTTCTATATTACCTCTATCCTTATCATACTCCTCATATCACTGATAAGCAACATCCTTGAGCTAATAAACAAAGTTAATCCCCTCTATATTAGTAGCTTGTATCACCCAAAATATCTTTTCTATCTCATCCAAAAAACCTTGTGGATTCTCCTCCACCTTCGCATTAATAAAAGTTAGAGGACCCATCTTCATAAACTAACCAGCCCTTGTGGCCTCAACAGATAAAGCACTAGTTGCTTCCCTCTCAGGTTGAGCAGCAACCAATTGGGCAATGACAAGAATAGACTAACAAAATTTTGCGTTCGTCATGTTACCCTACAGAACCTAAGGAGAACTAGCCAGAATAGGAAGAACTCTAGCACCATCAGGATAGGACTATGAGATCGAAGATATACTCCAGACATAGGATGTATACTATCAGTATTATCCCAGATGGGACAAAAGAATTTCCTTGTGTTCCAAGTCTAGGAGGCATGATCTGAAAGACGAACAAATAAAGATTGGAAGAGATTCCATGATTGAGAACTCAAGCTTGAAGATAGAATACCAAGAAAGTGAAATATTCTTAAATGTCTTACAACCTCTCTCTTATGAGTGTGGTGCACTTTACACCCCTAAAAGAGTCTCTAATCGACATAAAATTATGGACTTGCTAGTTGACTATGAACCTAAAGCTCTGATACTAACTTGACATGACCTGACCCCAAGCCTTGTCATAATGGGCATCCCAAGACCAACTAGGATCGAGGACCACCCCTTGTTACCCAATCGAACCACTTATATCCAGCCTTAGCTGGGCTGAATATGAAATATATAACAAGATAGCATATTGTTCTTATTAAGACTCTTAGATAGGGTCACAACCATTACCTACCCAATCGAGTCCAACCATACCCCACAAACCGATCAACTGTACCAAACAAAACCATAGACCATAAACCAAAAGGAATACCAAAACATAATATGAAAATCAATCCCAAAATGTATAGGATGGAACAAGCAATAATATCATCCAATTATGTCAGCCAGTAGCTTATTCCAATGCCAAGGTCAACACCAATACCTATCTCGCACATCCAACCCCTAGAAGTACCACAAAACCTCTATCCAAAAGAGTAAACAAATCTGGTTAGGACATGCCCTAAACCATGGCTAAAACCAATATCCAAAATAAAAGAAAAGTTTTTAAAGAAATCCATAACATGAAATGATGCCTTCTGAAAGAATAAAAGCTCACCACTTCAGTCCAAATATGGATACCAAATCTGCATGCTAAACAAGAGGAGTAGAATGGCTAGTTTCTGCATAGCATAGATATACAGTTGCTAGTAGATGAGGTTAGCAAATGACTGCTAGCATAAATCTGTGATGCCCCAGAAAATTTTCTTGTTAAGATCTCGAACAAAAATATGTTGAATTCTATTCTTTATAGTGATTAATAATTTTTTATGTGGAATTTCTAGATATGAGACCCATCATCACGTAGAGCATCTAATAAGCTTTCCACCGATATATGGATCATCCAAAATGGACACTTCAGCGATGAGTTATGATTATTCCAATCTAATCGTGAATAGTGGTGAACAGTAAATATGCAAGAAAAAATAACTGAGGCCAGGCAAATTTTAGGGTCAACTTCAAATGATCATAACTCCTTGTACATAATGATCTAGGTGAGCTACTATATATAAACAGAAAGCTCTAAAAGTCGTCTTTCCAATGAAATTGGTTTCATCCAATTTAGCCAACGGAGAAAAAAATTATGATTGATCTACTTCAGCCTATCAAAATAGTCCACCAAAGGACAGATTTGACATTATTTGATTTTTATGTGACACCTCTGGTTGCTGTAAATTTTGAAATGGATCTTGAACTAATTTCTGAGCCTATTTTAGTTTCTACTCCGGTAGGAGAGTCTGTTATTGCTAAGCGGGTGTATAAGAAATGTCCTATTACCATCTATCATTGGGTTATGTATGCTGATTTGATTGAGCTAGATATGGTTGACTTTGATATCATTTTGGGTATGGCTTAGCTTCACTCATGCCATGCGTCTATTGATTGTCGTGCCCGTGTGGTCAAGTTGCAGTTTCCTGATGAACCTATCCTTGAATGGTCTGGGAGTTCTGTGATTCCTAAGGGTTGTTTCATATCCTATCTCAAAGATAGGAAGTTGATTTCCAAGGGTTGCATGCACCATTTGGTTCGGGTTAAAGACACTAAGTCTGAAACCCCGACCATTCAGTCAATTAATGTTGTTAATGAGTTTCTTGATATCTTTTCAGAAGATCTCCCTAGAGTACCTCTTGATAGAGAGATAGAGTTTGGGATTGACCTTCTTCCCGATACTCAGCCTATTTTCATTCCTCCGTATCGTATGGCTCCCACGGAACTTAAAGAGTTGAAGGAGCAATTGAAAGATCTTTTAGACAAAATCTTTATCAGACCTAGTGTGTCCTCGTGGGGTGCACCTGTCCTATTTGTGCGTAAGAAAGATAGTTCTTTGCGGATGTGTATTGCCGATAATAGGGTTACTATCAAGAATAAATATCCGCTTCCTCGAATTGATGATTTATTTGATCAATTTCAAGGTTCGAGCTACTTTTCAAAGATAGACCTCAGATCCGGTTATCACAACTTAAGGTTAGGGAATGTGATATCCCCAAGACAGCTTTCCGAACCCATTACGGTTATTTTAAATTTCTAGTGATGTCTTTTGGGTTAATTAATGCTCCAGCGGCTTTCATGGATTTTATAAACCGTGTCTTCCGGCCATATCTGGATTTATTTGTAATAGTGTTCCTTGATGATATTCTTATTTACTCCCAAAGTGAGGGTGATCATGCGGATCATCTCCGAATCATGTTAGAAACTCTTTGAACTCATCAGTTGTATGCTAAGTTCAGCAAATGTGAGTTCTGGCTGAACTCTGTAGCCGTCTTGGGTCATGTTGTTTCTTCCAAAGGTATTAGAGTTGATCCTTAAAAGATAGAGGCTATAAAGAGTTGGCCTAGACCTATTTCTTCTTCTGATATCTAAAGTTTATTGGGTCTAGCTGGTTATTATCATTGTTTTGTTGAAGGATTTTCATCTATTGCGTCTCCTATGACCCGTTTGACCCAAAAGAAAGTGAAGTTCCTTTGGTCCGAATCTTGTGAGAAGAGTTTTCAGGAGTTGAAGACTCGACTCACTTCAGCCCCTTTGTTGACTTTACCTTATGGTGTTGATGGTTTTGTGGTGTATTGCGATGCTTCCAGAGTCAGTTTGGGTTGTGTATTAATGCAAAAGGGCAAGGTTATAACTTATGCTTCCAGGCAGCTAAAGCCTCACGAGAAGAATTATCCTACCCATGACCTTGAATTAGCTGCCGTGGTTTTTGCTTTGAAAATATGGAGACATTATTTGTATGGTGTCCATATCGACGTCTTCACGGACCATAAGAGCTTGTAGTATGTATTCACCCAAAAGGAGGTTAATCTTAGGTAGAGACGATGGTTAGAACTGTTGAAAGATTATGATATGAGCATGCTATATCATCTGGGCAAGGCCAATGTAGTAGCAGATGCCCTTAGTCGAAAGTCCATAGGTAGCATAGCACATGTGGAGATTGGTAAGAAGGAGTTGGCCCATGAGGTACATCGTTCGGCTAGATTGGGGGTTAGGTTGTTTGGTGTTGCTGAGGGTAGTATAGGAGTGCAAAGCGGTTCCGAATCCTCTTTAGTTTCGGAAGTGAAGGAGAAGCAAGACAGGGATCCTACCTTGGTCAGGTTAAAAAAGTTAGTTAAAGACCAAAAGGTGGAGGTTTTATCCCAAGAGGGAGATGACATTTTGAGACTCCGAGAAAGATTATGTGTTCCTGATGTTGATAACTTAAAGCAGAGGATTATGACGGAAGTGCATGGTACGCGATACTCCATCCATCCTGGTGCTACCAAGATGTACCATGATCTGCGGGAAATCTATTGGTGGAACGGTATGAACAGGAATATAGCAGAATTTGTGGCAAAGTGTTCCACGTGTCAATAGGTTAAAATAGAGCATCAAAGGCCCAGTGGCGTTATGGAAGAGTTTAGCATTCCTACTTGGAAGTGGGAAGAAGTGAATATGGACTTCATAGTTGGTTTGCCTCTTTCTCGTCTCCATCATGATTTGATTTGGGTTGTCGTAAATCGGCTGACAAAATCAACTCATTTCTTGCTTGTGCATTCATCGTATACAACTGAAGATTATGCTAGAATATATATTCGGGAACTCGTCAGACTTCATGGAATCCCTTTGGCTATTATTTCTGACAGAGGTACTCAGTTTACCTCTCAGTTTTGGAAATCTTTCTAGAAGGGTCTCGGTACCCAAATTCGTTTAAGTTTTGTTTTCCATCAGCAAACAGATGGTCAGGCCGAGCGGACCATTCAGACTTTAAAAGATATTTTGAGGGCTTGTGTGCTTGATTTTAAAGGTAGTTGGGATGAGCACTTAGCATTTATCAAGTTTGCTTATAATAACAGTTTTCATGCTACTATTGGAATGGCCCCATTTGAAGCTTTGTATGGTAGAAGGTGTAGATCACCCATTGGTTGGTTTGAAGTTGGTGAGGCTACCGTAACTAGACCGGATGCAGTGTTCGAGGCCATGGAGAAGGTTAAGTTAATTTGAGAAAGATTAAAAACCACCCAAAGTCATCAAAAATCATATGTAGATGTAAGGAGGAAAGACCTTTAATTTGATGTTGGTGATTTAGTGTACTTAAAAGTTTTTTCACCCATGAAAGGGGTGAAGAGATTTGGGAAGAAAGAGAAACTAATTCCCCGTTACATTGGTCCCTATAAGATTGTGGATCGCATTGGGAAGGTAGTGTATAAGGTTGAATTGTCCACGGAGTTATCTAACGTCCATCTGGTTTTTCATGTTTCTATGCTTAAGAAGTCTATTGGTGATTCTATTGTCATTGATCCTTCTAAAAGCATGGGTATTCAAGATAGTCTTTCATATGAAGAGATTCCGGTTGAGGTTTTTGACTTTCAAGTTCGTAGGCTAAGAAACAAGGAAGTTCCTTTAGTTAAAGTGCTTTGGTGAAATCAATCCGTGGAAAGTGCGACTTGAGAAGTCGAAGCGAATATGCGCGCTAAATATCCCTACCTCTTTCCTACGAATCTTGAGCATGTCAAAGGTATCGTTGTCTTTTGATTTAATCCTTATTGCTATGTTTATCTTGGCTTGTGTGTTTTCTACGATATCCGAAAAAGTCTAGAATGGAGTATATGCTTGAGCAAGATGGTTTTTCTCTATATACTCATTTTCTTAGTATTCTTGACCTACCTATCAACATTCGAGGATGAATGTTTCCAAGGGGGAGATGATGTGATGCCCCGAAAAAATTTTTCGTTAAGATCTTGGATGAAAATATGTTGAATTCTATTTTTTATCATGATTAATAATTTTTCTGTATAGAATTTCTGGATATGCAACACTTCATCGCATAGAGCATCGAATAAGCTTTCTAACGATATGTGGATCATCCAAAGCGGACACTCGAGCAATAAGTTATGATCATTCCGATCTAACCATGTATAGTCGTAAACAATAAATGTGCAGAAAAAAAATACTGAGGCCAGACGAATTTTAGGGTCAACTTCAAACGATCATAACTCCTTGTACATAATAATCTGGGTGAGCTATACTATATATCAACAGAAAGCTCTGAAAGTCCTCTTTCCAATGAAACTAGTTTCATCCAATTTGGCCATCGGAGCAAAATGTTATGGTCGATCTACTTAAGCCTATCAAAACAGTCCACCAAAGGACAGATTTGACATTATATGATTTTTAAGGGTATTTTGGTCATTCCCACTCCAATCCATCCGGGTAAACCATGGATTTAAGTCCATTAAGAGCATTCAATAGCTCATTTTTCTCCAAAATTTCCTAAGGCTCAAACCCCAACCCTACTACTCCAAATTTCATCCTTCTATGTCTCTTGATTGAACCGTAGAAATTTCAAATTGATTTGGGATTCGAGTTGATCATGTTAAGGGCTTCGAGAAGCACCCTTTATTTTCGTGAATAAAGTTCTGGAGTCGGAAGTTCATATTAATCTTTCATTTTTAGGTATGTGGGGCTTTGAACAAGATTATCCTTTCGATCTTGTGCCCGGTTTTTTTGTTGAATTACATTGACATGAGATTTTAGATGTTTTAACATGAATTGGAAATATGGTTTTATATCTTATATTATTGTCCAAGAGCTATGGGATTATGTCATCCAATATGTGTATGATGTTGAGATGGAATTATGTCCAAAAAGTATTGATTATGAGAGTATGATGATTTAATTTGTTAAGCCTTGATTTATATTATCATTTCACTATTTCCTTATTATGAATTTATAATTGATATTGGAAATTCTATATCCCTACTATGGGTTGATGTCTCAAGTACCGTTAAATGAGAGTTGGATGGCAAATTGAGAAATGTTGATATTGAAGTTGCAATGAGCCTTGGTATTTTCCGGATGGTTTTGATGAGTTAAATTGTTGAAAATATTATGTATTGAGTCTTCATATCCTTGTCCAAATGTTGAGTCGGTTATGGTTCAACGCATTGATACCTTGTTGATGTTGAGGAAGATTAAAATGTTTTGAGCTAAAATGTGTTGAGTTAGGAATCCACAAATTGATATGATTTGATAAATGAGAAAGAGATTTGATTTGGTCTTTATGATAGACCTTTGTGATGTTATGGTGGATTTTCTAAAGCGTTCTGAGCTTGTCGGAGAGTAGTACTTAGCACCGAGAGAGAAATTTGGTATTTCCCCAAACCTATGTGCCACCGTAGGGTTGTTTGATGATGATATTATTGGCCAGAGAGCCCGATTGTGATTATTGTAGTTTTAAGGTTGTACTCCCTGGCAAAGAGTATGACGCTCCCTCCAATGGGGGTTTCAAACATTGGTATTCCACGTAGCTCACGTGGGGTTGTCGATTATAGGAAACTCCCCTGTCCATAAGAGTCATGTTTATTGAAATACTGAGTGACTCGAGTTTTGATGTGGTAAGTCAAGTTGCCTATGATGATCTATAATAATTTATGAGGTTTTTCTCCTACATTTCTTATCTAAGATGTTATGAGGTGCATGATTCAATGTCACTCAAGCCAGGTGTGTCATTATGGTCCGTATGTACGTTTTTACAAAATTTATGATATTATTTATATTTTGCATGCGCCCCCATATACTCAGTACGTATCTTGTGCTGACCCACACATTTCTCTATGGGCTACATTCTTACCATGATGTAGGTTCAGGTACTCATCCGCAGCCGCGACAGTGATATCCGAGTGCCGCATCTACGTTACTTCAATAGTGAGTCCTCATGGTTCGAGGACCAAGTTGTTAGTTTTGGTGTTGTTGTTTTGTGATCCCTTTGGTCTGTTGAGTCAGTTGGGGGTTTGTCCCAATGGCTCGTTGATTTTGCTGTATAGAGGCTATGTCAGAGTAATGTATTGTTAGGTTGGTTTGTGTATAGACATTCCATATATGTACAATCTATCGATATTTTGTGCCATGTGCGATATGATATGATATGTACTTATATATATATCCTTAGCGTAGTGTGTATATTGTTGTGTTGGAACCCAAGGGTAGTGTTTTGGCTTAAAGGATTAGCTTGAGGCTACGTGTATCCTTAGGCACCGTGTGGCATCTCGGGATGATATTTTGGGGCGTTACAAAATCTCAGGATAAGGATAAAATAATGTCAGTCATAAAACCAAGTACAACCATCCAAATGCATACAACCATACATATATATAAGGGCTTGGAAAAAGGGATAGGTTTTAGCATGCACTTAAAAATTTTTCCTGGGTTATGTTGCTTTGTCGTCCTAACCACATATGGCGATATGGGTTCAGCTCTCCCTGCTGAAAGTGTCCCAGTGCGTGTAGTTGCAGGACCAGGAAAAATCCCATGTGATGACTAATACATCCTTCCAATATAAAATGTGATACTCGCACACGGTCATCAAGGAGGCCTCATATCGACAAATATGAGTTTTTGATTTTGGTCCCCTCGGGATCACCACCTTTCACGGCTTAGATACATACCCCATCATTAAGCCCAATTAAAACCATATCCAAACAATTAATTTACCATTTATTGACCAAGGTCAATATTAGTGGTATCGTCATACCACCCCTAATTGCAAGTAATATCCATAGTCAAACCACTTAGGTTAAGGGGACCTTAGGTTCCATTACCATATGCCATAGTAAATCCACTTGGCAGACTTCCATGTTCTCTACAAGCATAATAATTTAGCCTTTAGCCTTTTCAGACCATTTAAACCATGCATAAATCCTTTATCTAATTTAAAACATGCAAGAGTTCCATTAAAAGAAGTCAATGTAATGAACATATCTTTATAAGCATTTCATCAAACACCTTGGGGACATAATATAACCAAAACTAATTCCAAAGACCATCAAACCATTACAATGTAATCCAATTGTCCAAAACCACCAGTAATGCATATAAAAGCATAATTAAACTATAGAAAACCATAACCAGGCATTCAATATCAAAACCCCCAATAAAAGTTGAAAAACCATAATCATGAAATAGTAAAACCATGAAATCAATAATAAAATCCATGATTTTAGTGGAAATTACAATGAGGGAAGAGAACCATGCCCTATACCAAAGAATTAACGGAAAGAAATCACCAAAGAAAGCCCCAAAGCAATCTCTTAGTTGAAACCCTAGCTCTTTTTCCCTAAAAGCTCTTGAGAGAATTATGTGATGTTTAAGAATAGTTTTTAAGTGTTAATGAATAGAATAATAGGTTGAATAACCTCCTTAGTGTATTAGAAGTTGTGGGTCTTAATTAGAGTAAGTAGGTAAATATCCAGAATACCTCACTTAAGTTGCACAAAATCCCGTCATAGGGATACGACTGACCCATACGAGTCGTACCCTACTATACGATTTGTTTCCACCACTCATATATAAGACTCAACCCTTAGATCAAACACTGTCTAGTATATGACTCATCCAACAAAGTCGTAACCTCCATATATAATTCAGACCCATAACTCATTGATACGCCCAAATTATACCTCTCTTATAAGAGAGTAAGTGGTCGTTGTCAAATATATAACCCAACTAGGTTGGGGTTGAATCTCATAGGAAATACTGTGTTTACTAAGTATTATGGTTGTTACTAGACTATTGATCAAAGGTTCTGAATAAAAGGGGGGTTTGATTTGTAATTTTATCTCGTTATTTTTAACAAAAAGTGTTCCAGTCAATGATTCTTAATGCAAATAATAATTCAATGAGAGTAGACAAACTAGTGTTATGGTCACCAAGATGTTCAAGCAGCTAGGGTTATCAATTATTTTTAATTTCCAACTAATCACTTCAATTGCAAGAGTTATTGAATCCTATAATTTACTTATTTGTCTCTAAACCTAAATGAGTATATTATTCTTCAATTCTCTCGAACTTAAAGAATACGTTAATTTATTTAATTATTCTCTTATGTGGGTTGATCCCTTTAAGGCATCAACCCTTAACCTAAAGGTTAAAGCCTTTAGATCCCATGTAAACCTCTTCTTTTCCCAACACGTACTAATCTATTTAAATAAGTGATATTCTTGTGCTCACCCTTCAAGTTTGAAACCAAGAACGGTCATTATTGTGAAGAAGGGTTTACACAACTTCAGTTAACCATGGAAATGAAATATTTTCACAAACCCACATAGTTGTTCATATCAAGGCTCCCATAACCCTAGTTATGGGAGCTTAGCCACACATCACAATAGAAGAAGAAGAAGAAGAAGAAGAAGAAGAAGAAGAAGAAAAAGAAGAAGTCATTATGTTTCTCATAAATAAATTCAGAAATTACTTACAAAAATCACAAGATTTGTTCTTGAATCTTCATAAGAGAATAGGCATAAAATGTTTAGATCCACGATTCTAGTTTGAATCTCAAAGAATACTATGCACAATAATGTTCAAAGATGGAAAAATTGATAAAAAGTACCTAAATAAAACCTAAACTGGGTATTTATATGTTCCCAGGTGCAGAGGATTTAAAATTTAAACTCAGAAAAAAATGCATCTAAGTTGACGGTTACATCAATGGCCCGTTGGTAGACTAACAGTTTGTCTAATAGATTGACATTGAGAGTTCCAAAATGTCATGTTCTAGATAATGGTTGATGGTTATGTCGGCGGTCCGTCGCTGGTCCGGCAACTCATCGCGTGTGCCGTCACTTGATCCTCTATGAAGCCATGTTCTACTTTGTCCTAACGGGCAAGTTGAGGGTCATTCGGATGGTTGACGGTCTGCCACTTGGACTATCGCAGAGTTCATTCATTTGTTTCCTTCTATTTAACTCTGACAACCACTCTGGCGGTCCATTGTATGGCTGATGGTCTGCCAGTTTGACCTTCAGTGGCCTTTTTCTTCTATTTTTCGAAGTTTCTCCTTCAGCTAACTCCTTAACCTGAAAACAGTAAAATCCAATGTTAAATACAAAAGCAGTTGCTTGAAAACATACAATTATCCCTTGAAAAAGATGTAAAATATTCCGTCAAAAGCTAAAACATCAACACCCTCGACTTAAGACAATTGCTTATCCTCAAGCAACTCAGCACCAAATTACATACATGAATAACACAATGACAGGCAATCGACTATTGAACTAGAATTCACACAACCATTCACTATTTATCTCACTCATATGGGATCAACACATCACAAACTACAATCGGCATTTTCTATAATTCGACACACACATAACATGGATATAATATCCCATAGAGATCAGGAAACTAAGTGTAACTCAAGTTACCCTCACAGTCAATGAAATCCACCACTCATTATAGTTTGGGGATAAAAATCAAAACTCTCACACGCATAAAAAAGTTACAAACATAGTCTACATACCCATAGGCTTGCCCTTATAATTTAACACTCCCTTATGGTTGATTCGCCAAGATATAACAGGTCATTTTTTGGCTTGTAATGAGGCTTTGGGGCTAGGTGAGGAAATTTTTTGGGAAGAGTAATTTAACATTAAAACTTAACTCTCTTTGACCTTGAATTATGCTCACCAACTACTAATTTACTAGCTCATATACAATCTTTATTTTCATATACACTTTGCCCTAACACCATTCTTTTTTTTTTATAAGCATCAACCACCCTCAACTTATGCTGATGTAGTCAGTTAAGGTGCACAATATCTTAAACAGATCAGGGCCAAATGCTTTATTTTAGCTCTAAACTACTTTTCTATTAAATAGCTAATATCTTGACAGTAGCCACCCTCAACTTTGGAGGTTTGCCTAAGTTAAGGTACACGATGTCCAATATTGGGCCAAGGCCAAAGCCAAGTGTTAAAAGCGTAAAGAGAGTTAAGCAGAGTTGTTGGGAATAAAGAAAACTAACATAGGCTCAAAAAGGGTTCAAAAATGGAAAAAAACTTTTGGTGGGGTAGTTATTTTGGCTAAGTGGACTGAAAGTACAAGGAAGCCTGCTATCACATCTTATTGCATCAACCACAAAATAGCATCAATGAACCAGGCAAGTTTTAGGTACTATACTATGCAAGAAATAACACAAATACTCGCACACATAGGCAGCTGAGTCAAACTCATTCTTCTATTCTTAGGATTTCCATCACATGATCGTGCATATCTTACATATTAATGCCAATTACAGAATCACTAAAGGTTGCTCACAAATGCTAAATGACAAGAGTAAACAATCATAAAAATATGTTCATAGCCTTATGTCAACATCATTCATCATCCATATACACAACAAGATGCTAAAATAAAATACACTTCACTTCATAAATAAACATTAACAAATAGATATTTGCATCACAACCTAAGAAAAAAATGCAATCCTAGACATGTCGGTTCTACTAGATAGCACACGGGAGGAAAAAACATTGACAACAAAAAATCCCATGGTAAAAGTACACCCACCCCCATAAAGAAAATAAATGTGTTGTCCTCAATACATAAAATTAAAGTATAGAGGATGGGAAATACTTGTAAAGCCTCTTATTCAGATAAGGCATCAGTGAAATGTGGTGAGCCTCCAGTGGCCTCACCTGCAGCAACATTGACCCCTATTGTGGTAGGGGTACTTACAATCTCTTCCTCCAGAATTGGAGGTAACACATCCTAAGCTGGGTCTAAACTGGGCCCCCTTACTAGGGCAAAACTGGTAGATACTCCAGCAACTACATCTTCTACTTTCTTCCTTATTTTATCTTCAATTTTCCTTGATCTTTTTGTAGTTTTTCTCATATCATAATTTTTTTGCTCTTCCGGTGTCATTGTTTTTCTTTTTCTCCTTTTGGCAGCTTTTCTATCTGTGTTTTTATCTGCACTTTTATCCACCTTCTTGCCTTTGTCTTTCAACGGCTTCCCCATTAGGTCAACAATACTTTCATCTTCATCGTTTATCACCAAAGTAGGTTCAAAGACTGGCTGTTGTGACTGTTTGCTCTTCAACTCTGCTATGTTCGCCTGTGCTTGTTTAAATTCTGCCATGAACTTAGTAAGATCCAAAATGGACATCGCATCCAGCCTTTTGTTTATTCTCTCTTCCATATGATCCATCCTAAGCTAAATATTTTAAAATGGATGGATTGCTTCTATCATAATTTGATCAACAAAAGGCTTGAATTGCGAGGCCCATATGTCTAGCTGCTTCTTAAACTTCTTTTACAGCTTAACCGACTAGGCAAAACTTTCCTGCATTAACCTATACTCTGAATAATCTATCACACCCATTGGTGGCATAAAATCTAATTCTACAGATGTACTAGGCGGCACATAAGTAGTGATAGGAAAGGGAATACCTGAAGAAATTTTAGAAGTATTGGTGGCTGGCGCTAACTATGTCTGGTAGGCTAGAGATTTGGTGACTCATATCTCAAACTTTGAGTGATCTTTTAACTTCTCAATGTCTTACCTATGTGTAGCCCGAACTGCATTATCAACTCCCCAAATCAGAGGAACATAAGCCTGCCTGCATAGCTCCATAATTAGACATGAGAACAGTAGTGCACTTGCCACTTTGTGTGCCCTCACGAACCTTTCATCAGCAATAATTTGGCCAAAATCAATCTTCATCCCTACAATCAAACTAGCCACCAACACAGCCCTGTGGCTATCTAAATTAGCATCCTCTCCTGTTGGCATCAACCTTAACCGAATAATGGCCCACTAGAACTTAGCTTGAAATCTAAGTGAGGACTTAGCAATACACTCTCGAGGGTTGGTTGGCCAGGAGGGGTTACCATCATCAGTCAGTATCCCAGGCAACCACGGCCTTTGAGTCGATGCCAAAGTCAGATAATACTCAAGATCAGGAACCGCAGTCGGTGCCTCATAGTTGGGCCCAAAAAATATAATATTGATTGTTTGAGTTGACATATTAATGTTGACTCCTCTTATCAGGACTGATTTCCTGTTCGGCAAGTCTGAGATCTTCGTGCCTTTGGGATAATCCTTGTCTATTAGAGCTAAATAGTTGGCAAAAAAACCCCTCACCAGATTCGATTGATAAGAACCAAACGGCTTATTCATCTAGGCCAAATCATACTCATTGAACCATCGCTCCAGTTCTGGATATTCGTAAAACTCACTCATCACTATTTGGTACTCTTTAGAGATTGGCCTTTTGATTAGACTACTCACTATCGATTCCAATCGATCAAGGAACTTGTTCTTTGATCCCTCAATCTACCACCTGAATGCCTCCCTCATTTGAGGATCTTTTATCTTAACTATATTTTCTTTTTTGGTCTCTGCCTCAGCATGGCCAGCTTCCTCCTTAACAGGGTTGGGGTTAGATGTGTTGACCCCTTTCTCGTCTGGGCTCAAACTGGTACTACTATTGCTTTTCTCACTCTCCTTTTCAGACTGGGAGAGTGAGGAGATTGTTCTATCTCGTTGTCGAGTGTTGAAGGAAGGTTCTTCCGTACTTCTTACCTTCTCATTTCTTTCTTGTGCTCTACGACCATCTCTGGTCAAAGGGAGTTTGTATGCCATAATGCTTGAAAAAAGAATAAGGAATCAATTTGCAGGTCAAAACAGATTGAAAACAGTGAAAATGTGGCTTGAAGATAGGTTTAACGGTCTGTCAAGACATCGACAGTCTGTCGGACTCACGTCAGGCCTTAACCAGTGTGCCATGTTTTTCAAAATCTTGAGACGGTTGTCCTGATGGTCCATCAGGTTACTGACGGTCTGCCAAGTCGTCTGTCGTAGCTTATCCAGTGAACTTCATGGTTGGAATCTTTGTGACGGTCCACCCAGCAATCATCTCAAGTCCGACAGTCCGCCAAGGTGACCGTCACAACCCTTTTTCAGTTTCAGACTTTGCTTTGACATTTTGTCAAACACCTATGTGCAACCATGACTTTTGACACAATAATTGGCATGAACATAATGTTCAATTACACTTTTCCCACTTTCAATATGTGGGTTACTCAGAATTCACCAGTATCAGTGCACAACATGGTTCGACTTTTAAAATTACAATCAAAACTAAGCATAAGCAAGAAGGAATTTTCTTTCTTTAATAACCAACAACTTACTCACTCTATAATTAGCAACTCAAAGAAGATTAATAAGGTTGTGATCATACCTTGATGGTGTAGTAACTTCACTCTACTCACTTGCAAATTCAAAAATTAAAGAAAACTTAAGGCTTTTGTCAGTGATTAATAGCTTTTGTTATGATGGGAAGAAGACGGGTATTATTTAAATAGGGGAGAAAAAGAAAAGAAAGCGTCCTAAGAGGGAATAACTGACCCCAGATACTTTGAATACAGAGAAAGTTGAATAGTTTTAGGACTTGAACATTAGCAACATATGTAACCACCTCTTCTTATCGGTTTAAAAATATTTAGGTCAGATAAAGGCAATTTAAATAAGCTTTAAAATTAGCCTAACCCGACCCGTAACTAGGGTTAAGCTGACGATTGACTTGGCAGTCCGTCGGGTATCTGAAGAACTACCAGGTTAATCATCATGGCTTACCAGAAACTTATTAATCCTATTTTACTGCGATGGTTAGTCCGATGGTCTATTAGTGATGCGACGGTCCGTCAACCTACCCATCAATCCATTCCAGTGATCTTGAATTTCAGCATATAGTTGATGGAAGGAGTGATGGTCCGTCGGACCAGCGACAGTCCACCAACTTAACCATCAAGCCTTATCCAGAATGTCATGTTTTGATCATGGCCTTGACGGTCCTAGAGACGGTCCATCGAGTCCCTGGTGGTCCATTAGTCTTCTTGTCGCCCTTTTATCAATTGTAAAACTCTTATCCTTCTGCATTCTCAGTCCTGTGCACTTCACAAACACATCAAATTGAACAAAAACAACAAATAAATTCAAGTATGATTACAACAACACTTTGTGGGTTGCCTCCCACTAGCGCTTGATTTAATATTGCGGCACGACTCAATGATCTCTATTACTCAGACTTCATCAAGATAGATAGTATCTATGCACTTTATCAAGTCCATTAGACTGATAACAACTTTACTCATTTCCCGTTAACCTTGAAGACACTACCGTCCTCATTTTTAAGTTCAACTACTCCAGATGAGTAGACTTGGTTAACTTTGAATAGGCCAGACCATTTTGATTTAAGTTTACCTGGAAACAGCTTCAATCTAAAGTTGAAGAAGGGCACCCAATCACCTTTTTAAAAGTCTCACTTTGCAATCCTTAGGCCATGGTACCTCTTCATCTTCTCCTTGTAGAGGTCTGCTCTTTCATACTCTCCGAGATGGAACTCACCATCTCATTTAGCTGACCCAATCTCAATCCGCTGCCTCATTCCAGTTCAAGTTCAGCTTCCTAAGTACCCATAATGCCTTATGCTCCAATTTAATCAGCAAGTGGCATTCCTTGCGATAGACCAATTGGTATGGTGACATGACAATAGGTGTCTTGAAAGCTGTTCTATATGCCCACAAGGCATCATCAAGCTTCCTAGACCAATCTTGTCTACTTGCATTCACTATTTTATTAAGAATGGCTTTAATCATTATATTCAAAATCTCTACTTGCCCACTAGTTTGTGGGGGTATGGAGTTGCCACCTTATGCTACTTGACACCGTACTTCGCCAAGGCAGCCCTAAACACTCGGTTGTAAAAATGTGATTCGTCGTCAGTTATGATGGTGCGTGGCACATCAAGACAAGATAATATATTCTTTTTAAGGAATACAACAACTTCGTTCCCTTCATTATCAGCCAAGGCTGTGCCTCAACCCATTTAGATACACAATCAATGGCAACCAAAATATTTGATAAGCCCAAATTACACCTCTCTTACGAGAGAATAAACGATCATTGTCAAATATATAACCCAACTTGGTTGGGGTCGAATCCCATAGGGAATACTGTGTTCACTAAGTATTGTGGTTATTACTAGACTGTTTATCAAAGGTTCCAAATAAAAGGGGGTTTGATATGTAAATTTTATCTCGTTATTTGTAACAGAAAGTGTTCCAGTCAATGATTCTCAATGCAAATAATAATTCAATGAGAGTAGACAAACTTAGAGTTATGGTCACCAAGATGTTCAAGCAACTAGGATTATTTTTAATTTCCAAGTAATCACTTTAATTGCAAAAGTTATTGAATCCTATAATTTACCCATTTGTCTCTAAACCTAAATAAGTAGATTATCCTTTAATTCTCTCAAACTTAAAGAATGTGTTAATTTAGAAAGAATAGCTTTGATCTTTCTATTCAAATTCTCCACTTGCCCACTAGTTTGTGGGTGGTATGGAGTTTCCACCTTATGCTGCTTGACATCGTACTTCACCAAGGCAGCCCTAAACATTCAGTTGCAAAAATGTGATCCACCGTCATTTATGATGGTGCGTGAAAAACCAAAATGAGAGAATATGTTCTTTTTAAGGAATGAAATAACTCTTTTCCCTTCATGATGCCAAGGCAATAACCTCAACCCATTTAGATACATAATCAACGACAACCATAATATTTGATACGCCTAAATTACACCTCTCTTATAAGAGAGTAAGCGGTCATTTTCAAATATATAACCCAACTAGGTTGGGATCGAATCCTACAGAGAATACTGTGTTCTTTAAGTATTATGGTTGTTACTAGACTGTTGAACAAAGGTTTTGAATAAAAGGGGGGATTTGATTTGTAAATTTTATCTCATTATTTGTAATAGAAAGTGTTCTAGTCAATGATTCTTAATGCAAATAATAATTCAATAAGAGTAGACAAACTAGAGTTATAATCACCAAGATGTTCAAGCAGCTAGGGTTGTGAATTATTTTTAATTTCTAACTAATCACTTCAATTGCAAGAGTTATTGAATCATATAATTTACCCATTTGTCTCTTAACCTAAATAAGTAGATTATCCTTCAATTCTCTCAAACTTAAAGAATGCGTTACTTTATTCAATTATTCCCTCATGTGGGTTGATCCCGTTAAGGCATCAACCCTTAACCCAAAGGTTAAAGCCCTTAGATCCCATGTAAACCTCTTTTTTTCCCAACACGCATTTTTCTATTCGAATAAGTGATGTTCTTGGTATCACCTTTTATTATTTTTTCCATCTTTAAACATTATTGTACATAGTATTCTCTGAGATTTAATCTAGAATCGTGGATCTAAACATTTTATACCTATTCTTTTTTGAAAATTCAAGAACAAATCTTGTGATTTTTGTAAGTAATTTCTGAATTTATTTATGAGAACCTATTTGTCTCTAAACCTAAATGAGTAGATTATCCTTCAATTCTATTGAACTTACAGAATGCATTAATTTATTCAATTATTCTCTCATGTGGGTTGATCCTGTAAAGGTATCAACCCTTAACCCAAAGGTTAAATCCCTTAGATCTAATGTTAACCTCTTCTTTTCCCAACATGCACTTTTCTATTCGAACAAGTGATGTTATTGGGCTCACCCTTCAAGTTTGCAACCAAGAAAGGTCATTATTGTAAAGAAGGGTTTATACAACTTTAGTTGACCATGGAAATTAAATATTTTCACAACCCCAAACAATTGTTCACATCAAGGCTCATATAGCCCTAGTTATAGGAGCTTAGCCACATATCTCAATAGAAGAAGAAGAAGAAGAAGAAGAAGAAGAAGAAGCCATTATGTTTCTCATAAATAAATTCAAAAATTACTTACAAAAATCACAAGATTTGTTCTTGAATCTTCATAAGAGAATAGGCATAAAATGTTTAGATCCACGATTCTAGTTTGAATCTCAGAGAATACTACGCACAATAATGTTCAAAGATGGAAAAATTGATAAAAAGTACCTAAATAAAACCTAAACTGGGTATTTATATGTTCCCAGGTGCAGAGGATTTAAAATTTAAACTCAGAAAAAGATGCATCTAAGTTGACGGTTACATCAATGGCCCGTTGGTAGGCTAACGATCTATCGAATGGATTGTCATTGAGAGTTCCAAAATGTCATGTTCTAGATAAGGGTTGACGGTTATTTCGGCGGTCCGTCGCTGGTCCGGCACCTCATCACGTGTGCCATCACTTGATCCTCTATGAAGCCATGTTCTACTTTGTCCTGACGGGCAAGTTGACGGTCAGTCAGATGGTTGGCGGTCCGCCACTTGGACCATCGCAGAGGTCATTTATTTGTTTCCTTCTTTTTAACTTTGAAAACCACTCTGGCGGTCCGTCGTATGGCTAACGGTCCACCAGTTTGACCATCAATGGCCTTTTTCTTCTATTTTTCTAAGTTTCTCCCCCGGCTAACTCCTTAACCTAAAAAACACTAAAACCCAGTATTAAATACAGTAGTAGTTGCTTGAAAACATACAATTATCCCTTGAAAAAAATGTAAAAATTTTCGTCAAAAGCCGAAATATCACTCGTATCCTTGGAATAATGAAATACCAGGAGGATCAAACACTGTCCACCATAAGAGTCCTTGATGCGACTAGTACCAATCCCTTATGACTTATACCTCTAAGTCATACCCATTCTAGTGACCAAAACCATCCCACCAACTAACATTGGTTAGCATACGACAAAACCATACCATTCATAACCCAATATGTGGCTCATACCCATGAGTCATATTGGGTTCGAAGAACGTATTTCCAAGAAATTTTCTAAAGGTCAAAACCCAGGATATTTCAAAATAGAAATTGGGTGAATATCAAACTCCAAATCAATTGAAAAGTTGATGTCCTGGTCTGAAGGCATAACAAGAAAGTCAATGTAAAATATCTCCCAGAATGCTGATACTATGTGGATTACTCAATCGAAGAGACCTCGGCACTAATATCTCAAAGATGTGTTGAAAAGATTGAACACCCTTTCTCAACTAACTTCTTAACTCATATAAAGGAAATAATTTTCATAGGCCCAGACCTGTATACACCTTCACATTCTAACTTATTTATCTCAAGCATCTCTAAAGTCAAAATATTTGCATTCTTGTTAAGAACAACATGATACAGAGATAACTATGTCATGCCAAGATGGTATCAAAATTAAGCATATCCAAAATTACCAAATCTACCAAGTCTAGAAATCATAAACATAATAGAAGAGGCCGGATACACCTTGGTCACTACCACAGAATGTCCAACTAGAGTAGATACATATATAGATGAGTTTAACATATCACAAATATAACATCCTCATAATTTATAGATGTCTATTGGGGGTTAACTAGGTTATTAAGTTCATAAAATAAGGCCATTTAACCCATAAAAAGGTTCAAAAACATTTGGTATATATCAGTGATGTGCGATAGAAATATAGCATTTTCGGCACTTAAAACTATGAAAATATGCAAGTTTCTGAGGTTGTTTTGTTAGATATGATACATTTTGGGTATGTTTTGCAAGAAATCATGTTTTGGATGCTAAGTTCATGAAAAAGATGAAAAAGGGTATTTTGGCTACTTATTAAAGCAAATTCTGGGTGATCGGGACACTTTTTGGCTTATTCGTAATCAAATCATGTGCGGGAATTGAAGAAGAGTTGAAACGATGACTCCCGACACTTGTTAACATGTGGACCACATGTGGGCAAAGCAAGTGTCAGAAGTCTAAAATTCTGAGAGCTAACTTGCAAGATATTTTGGTCTTAGCACTTGTGGTCACCACTTGCACCCACCCTGCAGGCCGCAAGTACTACTTGCGCCCTGGGCCAGGGTGCAAGTAGTGACCACAAGTAGCCATCGAACCTTTTTTCTCCTATTTTATTTGGGCTTTGATTTTAGGGTTTTCTCATGTACTATAAATACCCCTGATGTGTTTTTAGTATAAGAAATGCACTCTTGATAATTACAAATATATTTTTATTTTGAGATCCGACTTTAGTCTTGAAATCATCTTGTATTGATTTCAATTTGTTAATGCAGTTGTGGTTTTAGATTTTTCTATTTCTTATTATTCTAATTTCATTTATGCTTTCAATCATGAATGTTATTAATTATTTCACAATCATGAGCGGCTAAAACCCATAGCTAGGGTTTTGGAAACCCTAGTGGATTGACAAAGTAAGGGAATTATTATTGTCGTTCTCAAATAGATACCTATGCATGCATTGTATTATGTTTACTTTAATAGTTATTTTAGCGATGGTCAATGTTATGATCCCTCCTAGATTATTTCTACTTACCCCAAAAGAGAGTAGTGAATAGAAAATGATAATTACAATAGTAATTTGAAGTTTAACTATTGATCCATGCTACTAGGTATTATCTAAGTAAGAGATAGTTAGTATAATCTAACAACTAGAGACTCAAAAAGGTAATAGTTAACTGGGATCAAGATAAGGGTTAGTAAGGCAATATATTGAGACTCAAAAGGAAAAGGGTGAAATCTATCTATTTATCCAAAAGACTGTAGATGGTACATAACTTATCTAATTCTGCATGTAAGGGATCGGGTTGGTTCAACAAAGCACGATAAGCCTACAAAGTTGAGAAGCCAGGGGCAACACAATCCTAGTGTTCGCAAATATTGATTATAACCAAATTTGATATTTGCTCCTTGTTCAATATTCCTATTCAAATCCCTCATTTAATTTTCTAGTTTTTGCCCATTGATTACAGCATCTGAGATTCATAAGTTCACAAATTCCTTTAGGATTCAACCGCAACCTTTATTAGGTTACTATATTAGACAGCGATCACAATCATCTTCAAAGTAAAGTTGTATCTTAGGCATAATCAAATTTTGGCATCATTACTGGGGAATATGATGTTGAGTTGCAAATTATAGTTGTTGCAGTTTTTTGGTCTTTTTGTTATTGTTCTTAGTTTGGTATATGCCAATGTATGCCTAGCATATGGAGTAAAGGAAATCCCTTACTCCCACTGAATCTAAATCTATAGAGGATCCTATAAACACCTAGTAGGATGACAAAGCTGAAGTGAGACAATCTTTTTAAAGGAGTTTATGATGATGTGCCTTTCCCTCTTCTTGAATGAGTTTAGATATTATTGACCAGTAGACAGAGGTGATGTTAGCATAAGCTACTAACAAAAGGAGGGAAGAAGAATCTCAGCACTAAGATAAAGAGGCAGAGCTAGCTGTGCATCGACCTGAAGTACACCATCAAGTAGCACTCGATGGAAACCAGAATAGAGTTCGAGGGGGTTGAGCCCATATGTTCCCAGCATACCAGTACTTGTAACTATATGAGAATGACGTAGAGGATTTGGGTATGTTCAACCAGCAGAGACTATTATTATTCCTCCTATTTTACCCCAGGCATTAAGTTTAATATGTCGAGTGTAATGATCCAGCTCTTATACATAAAGGGTATATTTGCGGGGTTTCCTACCGATGATGCAAACATGCATCTAGCCAATTTTACTAGATTTTGCACTTTATATACATATCTAGGGGTGAATCAGGAAGCTCTTAGATTGAGTTTGTTCCTATTCTCGCTTATAGTAGAAGCATCTTTATGTTTAGGGGAAATTCTAAGAAAATCTATCACTACATAGAATGAGTTGCACAGAAAATTTTTGAACCGGTTCTTTCCTCCATCTAGGATGTTGTATCTGAAGGATGAGATCTATAATTTTAGGTTGATTTCTTATATGAGGCTTGGTTCAAGTTTAAGAAGAAGTTGAGTATAGTGCCCAACAATTGAATTTTAGGGATAAAGTTGTTAGAGTTATTCTATAGAGCCTTAGCCATTAGTTCCAGAGCTATGGTAGACACTGTCTCTCGAGGAGCTTTTATAAGATTACGCTAGGAGGTAGCTTCTGATATTTTAGACCAGATATATCCCACTAATCGAGGGTGGAAAACTCGAAAGGTAGATAAAGGTTTTGGCACTTACACCATTGGAGCAATTGGTGACTAGAGAGTAGCTGATGATTCTACAGTGTAAGAGATTGCGCTCTTAAAGAAGGGTCTTGGATTACTAGCAAAGTAGGTCGTGACTGTGAATTTTGAGAAAGTTCATACAGTAGGAGCACAGGGTGCAACTTTTAGATCTTATAAGTCTGCATTAGAAGAGAAGGTTAAGTATTCAGTAGGGATAGAGAAGGTGTCTAAAGACAGAGAAATGATTACAAGGAGGAAAGAGATGGGTACTTTCTGCCTGGTAGATGACATACGGAACCAAGAATGGAAGAAATGATAACCAAACTGGTGAAGGTTCAAGAAAATTAGGAGAATAGCCTTAAGGAGATTAAGGCTGGCATTTTAGGGTTAACCCAGAAGGTGGAGTCTCATGTCACTACTATCAAGCAGTTGGAGCACCAGTTCGGGCAAATATCTGCTTTGATCAAATAAAAATAACATGTTACTCTTTTGAGTGAAAAAGTTTAGTTATAAGTCATTGTCTAGATATCGCCACTAATTTTGGTGCCTCTACTGATGATCCCCTTGTACCTACTATTGAGAAATTGAATATTGATAGCACTAAGATAAATAAGATACCTAAGGAAGAGTTTGAGCAGTCGATATAGGGTGATGATGATTTTGAGTATGATAATGGTAGGATTGGGTCATCGAGACCAATGATCATGTGCACCCTTATAGTGCGACTCCTTTCTTACCGTTAGTAGAAATAAATAAGGATCCTAGAGAAGTCACTATTCTGTGTTCTATTGGGCCTTTCAATGTCAAGCAAGCTCTATGTGACTTGGGATTAGAAGTAAATGTGATGCCATTGGTGTGTACAAGTTGTTGAGGATAGGGGAACTCAAACCTATTTCCATAAACTGTTGATGGCTGACTTATCTATGATAAAACTGGTAGGTATTTTGTGTAATGTAGAAGTGAGGGTGGCATTCCTTATGTTCCTCATTGATTTCATTGTTCTTGACTATGAGGTAAATTGTTAAGCCCCCATTATATTGGGTAGACCCTTCCTATCCACTAGTAGGGTATTGATTGATATGGACTAGGGAGAGATCACTTTCAAACTAAATGATGAGAAAGTAGTGCTTGATGTATGTATGATAGTGTGCAGCCAGACGATATACGAGTAATATCTATAATAGACACTATTGATGAGGATGTTGCTGCTGAGGCCAATGTACCAAATACACTAGGTTTTGATGAAAAAAGTATGACAGAATGGTTTGTAAAAATAGCAATATTGGATCTAAGACATATAATGGAGGAGGTAGTGATCTTGCGAGCAGAGGTGTGCTCTCTCATTAAGAGCCACATATTATCCATCCCTCCAGCTGTATCCCCAATTATTTATCCATCACCTTTACATGGTCTTAAATACTTTGATTTATTGGTAAAGGATGATGTGGCAGTCCCTATAGTTGGGTCAAAGAGAGATCGAGAGGGGGACCTATAAAATCTAGATAGGACATATTGCGCCCTTAAAAAAGCCACCCATGATTCAATGGAGACTACAATTATTGAGGGAAAGAGATGTGCTGAGCTAGCTTGGGTACATCTTCTCATAGTGCACCACCACCACCATAGCCTCCACTAGTGAATATACCCCAATCTGGGAAAGATCATGACACGAACGCCTAGTGCATCACAGGTGTGTTCTCATTTTTCTCTATTTTAATTTATTTTAGAGCATTGAGGACAGTGCATAGTTTTTAGTTGGGGATGGGACATACCATAGTCGCCACGGGTTTTTGTTGTCATGCTTCTTTTCTTGACAATCGTGGTATGGTTGTAGAGCTAGCATGTCTAGGTTAATTTGTGTTGTATCATGTTTTGTTTTGTATTGTGATATGTTTTGTGTAATTATGAGACTTTTAAGTATTTAGGGAAGTTATCATGTTTTTATGGATTTTTACCCTTCAAAATTTTGTGTTTTAGAATTGTGTGAATGTATGTATGTGTGAACATTGTGGATCATGTTATGGCATTAAGATTAGGGACATAATAATTATAGCTAACTTGTGCATGAATCGGATAGGCAGTAGCTTGTGATATTACTTTGTTCCATATGTGTGTGAGATGCTACTTAGTTTTCTTTGTATAGTAAATTCAGAACTTGCCTGGTTGGTCTTGCCTAGGTTGAAAGATAGTCTGTTTGGAAAGGATCATAGACCATTTTTTATTTTAGTCCACATTTAGCCTAGATGACCTTCCTTATGTGAAATAGTAACCCTTGATCCATGTTTTGAACCTTATAGCCTATTTTTCTAGTTTCACCGTTTACCTTCCTATTTGTGTTACAATGAACCAATTTTGGCCCTAGTCCTCCTTCGACATTGTGCACCTCAACTCAGGAAAAATACCTAAGTTGAGGGTGTCTATAATAGGGGTGCGTAGTGTTAAGTGGGTATGTATAAGGGTAAAATAAGAGAAAAAGTTAGTAGAGCTGGGTGTGGTAGCAAAAGAAAAGAAAAAAGAATAAGAAAAATTATGAAAAAGAAAGAATAAAAGACTACACCTAACCTGAATGTCCAATAAAGAATAAAAAGAGAGATAAAAGGGTGGGATAAAAAGGAAATTTGATAATAAGTTTGAATCCAAAGTTAGTGTAGTGTCAAGAGACTTAGTCATTTGATATGTCTAAATGTACCATACCAGCCCCCAAGCCTGCATTACAAGTTGAGAAAAGTCCTATAGTAATCCTAACTTGATTGTCTGAATACTAAGGTAAAGAAAATAAGGGCAAGCTTATGGTATTTGATGCACGTTGATTAAAACATCTCTTCTTAGTGTAAGTGTCTCTTGACATTCCCTGCATTGACATGCATTATTTCATATGAGTGAGTTGGGACATCTTTTTTATGGGGGCACTTGAGTCATATTGCTAGCTATTTTCTTGTTTTGGGTTGTGTAACTTATATATATGTATGGTTGCTTGTTGCTAATGTAATTCCATACCTCAATCCCATTATGTCATATTATTGTGCTTTATGTTCATACACAGTTGGTTTTGAAAAATGAGATTAGAGAGGTATTTTTGATTTAAGCTTAAAATGTTGATTAACTGCCTTGAATAACTTAGATTCTCTTAGTTAAGCGGTGTGTCTTGTTTTATTTTGTTTTATTGTGTTTTGTTGCCTGAGGATATGCAAACTTTCTAAGTTGAGGATATTGATGTGCTATAGAAATGTAGCACTTTCGATGCTTAAAACTATGAAAATATGCATGTTTCTGATGTTATTTTTTTACATATGATGCGTTTTGGGTATGTTTTGCAGGAAATCATATTTTGGATGCTAAGTTCATGAAAAATATGAAAATGGTGTTTTTGGCTACTTATTAGAGCTATTATGGATGTTTGGGACACTTTCCATCTTGTTTATGATCAAAGCATGTGCGGAATTGAAGAAGAGCTGAAAAGATGACTCCTGACACTTGCTAAGTCAACATGCAGACCACATGTAGTACATGTGGACCACATGTAGTACATGTGGACCACATGTGGGCAAGGCCAGTGTTAGAAGTCTAAAATCCAGAGAGCTAACCTGCAGGATTTTTTAGTCCTGGCACTTGCGCCACCCTGCAGGCCACAAGTACTACATGCGCCCAAGGTCAGGGCGCAAGTAGCGACCACAAGTAGCCATCGGCCCTTTTTTCTCCTATTTTATTTGGGCTTTGATTTTAGGATTTTCTCATGTACTATAAATGCCCCTTATGTGTTTTTAGTAGAAGAAATGCACCCTTAAACTTAAAAACATATTTTGATATCGAGATCCAACTTTGATCTTGGAATTCTTTTGTATTGATTTTAGTTGATTAATTTAGTTATAGTTTTAGGTTTTTCTACTTCTTATTATTGTGATTTCATCTATGCTTTTAATCATGAATGTTATAGATTATTTCACAAGCATGAGCAACTAAAAACCCATAGCTAGGGTTAGGAAACCCTGGCGGATTGACGAAGTAGGGGAAGTGCTATTATTGTTCTGAACCAATATTCATGCATGCAGTGTATTATCTTCACTTTAATAGTTATTTTAGTGGTGTACAACATTAAGATCCCGCCTATATTATTGCTACTTACTCCAAATGAGGAGTAGTGACTAGGAAAAGACAATTACAACAGTAATTTGAAGTTTAATTGTCGATCCATGCTACTAGGTATTATCTAAGTAAGATGGTTAGCTGTCATCTAATAACTAGAGACTCAAAAGGTAATAGTTAACTGGGATCAATATAAGGATTAGTAAAGCAACATCCTTAGACTTAAAAGGTAAAGGGTGAAATCCATCTGCTCGTCCAAAAGACTGTAGATAGTACATAACTTATCAGATTATACATGCAAGGTATTGGGTTGGTTCAACAAAACACGATAAACCTATGGAGTTGAGAATCTAGGGGGAGCTGATTACAACCAAGTTGATATTTGCTCCTTGTTCAATATTGCTATTCAAATCCCCCAATTAGTTTTCCAATTTTTACCTATTGATTACCGCATCTGAGATCCACAAGTCCATATATTCCCTTGGGATTCAATCCCATCCTTGGTTGGGTTACTATATTGACAGCGACCACAATCATCTTTGGAGTAAAGGTGTAGGTTGGGCATTATCAGTTAAGGGTCAAAAAAATATGTCATGTATTAGTATGAGCCTTGAGAGGTGCAGCACACAGGTCACCTATATACGATGAAAGGAGTGGCATGGAGCCCTTCCTTATGTGTGGAGGTGTGCGGAGCACTCGACGCCTCTTTGTTTGAAACTTTTCACATTTTTCTCATATAAGTTGAGGTTAAAATCATCTTTTTAACCCATATAACTTCCCTAATCCATCCTTAAACATCCAAAACACCCCATTTCACCCTTATACAAATCAAATACAAGCCCTTCATCTCCCAAATCTCAAAGATAAGTAAAAATAGGATTTTCTAATTCTTAATCTCTAAACTCCAAGAATCTAACTTTTCCCAAAGATTTCTTCAATTTTTGGTATGTGTGTGTTTAGAATGGGTATCCTTCCATCCTTGTTCCCCAATTTGAGATTTATAAAAAAGGAATTCCTTAGGTTTAAATTCTATGGTTTATACCCATTTGTGATTTTTAGTTTACTCCATCAACATCATGTTTCCCTTGACTTTGTAAGGTTTATAACATATGGTTTATTAGCTTACAAGATCCTCACACGAATTTACACTAATATGACGTGAGTTTCTATGAATTTTCTAGATTGGCATAAATTCTTTATTTTTATTAACATAATAGCTTTATGATTTTAGTTATCCTGAATGGTTCGTTGATTACGTATCATTGTATTGCAATAGTAAATAAGCATAATTGATTTAGCACAGGACTATGGTCATCAATGTGCCTTAAAATTGATTTATGCTTATTTCTCATGATGGGTTTTTCTATAATATGAATACTAGTATGATTTTTGGGAGTAGTATTATGAACTAAGCATACACAAGTTAAGCTTACCTAAGTCCTGGAACTACGTGATACCATAGGTTTACTTGGCTTTTTGGCCTTATATTAATGGATCCATAATAAGCATGCCTTTATACCCTTGGAAAAGGTATATTAGGCCCTCCCAATGGGGCATATACAATGGATTCCACTCAGTTATGCCTTTATATCCCGACAAGGTATATTGGGTTCCTCTCGATGGGCTACATACATTGAACTCCACTTAGATCGTGTGGTTTATGTCAGTTAAAAGAAACTCCCATAAAATATTTATGTTAGAATTCTAACTATAACAACTCACTTACGTTGATTATGCTTTACTACATATGCTTATGATATTTCAGCTTTTAGTTTATTCATGAAGTTCATGAGTTTGTATACAGTCTATATGAATGTTTTTATCCTAGGTTATAAATCGGTTTTACTTATTGCATGCATCCCCTTATACTTAGTACTTTCTAAGTACTAACCACATATTTTTTATGCTCTATATCCTATTATGATGTAGGTTCCAATGTTCGGTCAAAGCATCATGATTAGCTGCAATCACCATATTCTACCTCTCATCAATTAGTGAGTCCTAATATTTCGAGGACATAGATTATGTTTTACTTTCAATAGTTTAGTTTATATTACTTTAAATTTCATAGTTTTTGGGTTAGTTGAGGCCTATCCCGGTGACTCTTTAGTACGTTTAGAGGCATATCTAGACTTGGTAGCTATTTTTATATTGTTGTATATTTCAGAAAATATTTTGTTCTTATTGTTATGTTATTATTCCCGTATTCAATTAAATTCGGATTCTTAAGTTAACAGCTTCCACTCTTGTTTAAGTATTATTATCATGATATAATCCAAGTAGGTACCATGGATTAGCTTCGGGGCTATGTGTAATCATAAGCACCATGTGGCGTATAGGGGAAACCTCGGGTCATTACAAACTTGGCATTAGAGCCTAAAGTTTTAAGAGTCCTAAAGAGTCTGAGAATTCGCATAATTTAGAGTCTTGATCATAGGTATGAAGCACACCAGACTTATAAGCAAGAGAATACAAGATGTTCTTACAAACTATACCTTTTTTCATGATCCCCATCGTGCTCTAGAGTTATCTCTATATTACTTCTAACTTATTCTTTTTATGTGATAGAAAATGCCTCCTCGTATAGCTTACATCCGCAGAAATAGAAACCAACCAGCCTCATTAGCACTTGCAGATCCTCTGAATGAAAATATTTTGCATACTGAGTTTTGAGATTTCTTTCAGGTGTTAGCTCAGCTATGAATGCTCAGTATTAATCAGCTTACGATAGTCCCGATTCAGCAAAATAGTAACTTAGCGACAACCATAATTTGTGACTTCATGAATATAAACCCCCCAGGGTTCTTTGGTTTGAAGGTGGATGAGGATCCATACTTTTTTATTGATAAGGTGAAGAAAATCACTTAGATTATGTATGCCACTTAGGTAGAGAGTGTGTTGGCATCCTATCAACTGAAAGATGTCACTTATGGTTGGGTTACTCAATGGAAGGAAGGTAGGAGTAAAAATGCAGCTTTGATGAGTCAGAATGTGTTTCAAGCAGGTTTTCTTGACAGGTTCTTTCCTTATGAAATGAGAGAGGCTAAGGTGGACGAGTTCATGAATCTTAAAAAGTGTTCTATATCAATAATAAAATACTCCCTCAAATTCACACTTTTTTTAAGTATGCTCTAGAGATGTTGCCAAATTAGAGGGCTAGCGTGAGTAAGTTTGTCACTGAGGTATCAAAATTGGTGGTCAAGGAGTGTGGATATGCCATGCTAATTGAGGACATAAATATTGCTCGATTGATGACTCATTCTCAGTAGATTCAGGCTGAGAAATTAAAAAACAAAAAAGGGAGACCAAAAAGGGTTAGACCGAACAATTTGAGTGGTCAGCATGAGTCCAGAGGGGGAAATTATTTGCAGTTTCAAAGGTTCGTTAGATCCTTCACCATCTTCAGCTATTCCCCTGTACCCAAGATCAAACAGGAATAATAGGGTAGGTCCCCACCAACCAAATCTCGAGGTAACTTTTCTGGGGGATGTTTCTGTCCAACCTGCCAAAATTGTGGTAAAAATTATCTGGGTGAGTGTTTGGATGGAAAGGAAGGATGTTTTGGATGTAGAAATATAGGTCACAGGGTGAAGGATTATTTAGCATCTAGGCAGGGGAATAGAGATGCTCGTTCCCAGACTCAGTCTACCACCTCAACAACTCATTTAGATTACCTAGACCAACAGTATAGTGGTTCATCTAGTGCTAGAGGTGGACAATATTAGAACTAATTTTATGCTATATCTTCTCATCAGGATCTGGAGAGCTACCCAAATAGGGTTACTGGTATGCTTCGTGTCTTTTTAGTTAATGCTTATGTATATTAGAACGGGGTAAAATCTTTCCTTTATAAACTCATTAAATATGGTGAATTTTTGTGTTAGTCCAAAAAGTCTTTCTAAGCCCTTCTCAATTTCTAACCTGTTGGTGAGTTAGTTATTTTCAGAAGAATTTATAGAAAGTTCCCTATTATAATATTTCATAAGGTTACCTTAGTAGATTTAGTAGAACTAGAGATGACTAATTTTTATGTCATTCTTGGCATAGATTGGATCCATTCATGTTATGCCTTAGTTTATTGTCAAACTCGAATTGTAATAATTTAGTTTTCTAATGAGTTAGTCCTCAAATGGGAGGGTAGTTTAGTGACCCCTAAGGGTAATTACATCACATATCTAAAGTCCAGGAAATTAATCTCTAAGGGTATATACCACCTAGTTTGGGTTAAAGATTCTAAGTCAAAGATACTAGATCTCTATTCAGTCCCAGTGGTCAATGAGTTTCTTATGTCTTTTCTGAGAATCTACCCGAAATTCTGCCTAATAGGGAGATAGGATTCGGGATTGATGTTCTCCCTAATACCCAGTCTATTTCCATCCCTCCTTATAGAATAGATGCAGTAAAACTTAATAAGTTGAAAGAGTAACTTAAAAATCACCTAGATAAAGGTTTTATCAGGCCCTGTATTTCTCTATAGGGCACTCCAGTCTTATTCGTACAAAAAAAGGATGGTACTCTCAGAATATGTATAGATTACAGACAGTTAAACAAAGTCACCATCAAGAATAAGTACCCTAAACCCAGACCTAATAACATGTTTGACCAACTTCAAGGTGCTAGCTATTTTTTAAAAATTTATCTTAAGTCAGGGTATCATCAATTGAAGGTCCAATAATATTACATCCCAAAGACTACTTTTAGAAATATGTATAGTCACTTTTAGTTTGTGGTTATATCTTTTGGAATAACAAATGCTCCTATAGCTTTTATGGATATAATGAACAGGGTCTTTAAGAAGTATTTAGACATATTTGTCATTGTCTTTATTGATGGCATGCTTATTTATAGTCGAAGTGAGAAGGAGTATGTAGACCATTTGAAATAATGTTGTAGACCCTCAAGGGTCACCAGTTGTTTGAATAATTTAAGAAGTGTGAGTTCTAGTTGAAGTCAGTTGTCTTTATGGGTCATGTGATTTCCAATGAAGGTATCATGTAGACCCTCAGAAAATAGATGTTGTGAGGCACTATCCTAGGCCCATTACTCCATCTGACATCAAGAGTTTTTTTAGGATTGACCAGTTATTACAAGAGATTTATTGAGGAGTTTTCTTTCATTACTGCACCATTGACTAAATTGACCTAGAAAAAGGTTTAGTTCTAATGGTCAAACATGTGTGAAAAGATTTTCAAGAGTTGGACGATAGGTTAACCTCAACACCAATATTAGACTATCCAGAAGGATTATAGGGGTTTTTAGTGTATTGTAATACCTCAAAAGTTGATCATGAATGTGTCTTGATTCAAAATGAAAGGGTGATAGCTTATACTTCTAGACAACTCAAGGATTATGAGAAGAACCATCTGACATATGACCTAGAGCTGGAAGAAGTAGTCTTTGCCTTAAAGATTTGGAGACATCATTTATATAGAGTGCATATTGATATTTTCTCCAACCACAAGAGCCTCCAATATATGTTTATCAAGAAGGAGTTAAATCTTTATTAGAGAATATGGTTGGAACTATTGAAAGATTAACATGAACATGCTCTACCACCTGGGTAAAGTAGATGTAGTTATCGATGCTCTGAGTAGGTTATCTATTGAAAGTGTATCCCATGTTACAAATAATAAAAAGAAATTAGCTAAGGATTTGTTTCGATTGGCCTATTTAGGGGTTCGTCTAGTTAAGACTAATAATGGTGGGATAATGATACAAAATAGTCTAGAGTCATCCCTTGTAGCATAGGTGGAAAAACAACAACATGATGATCATATTCTAAGTTAGTTGATTGACATAGTCCATCAATAGAAAGCGAAGGTTTTCTATTAAGGTGGGGATGGTGCACTTCATTTTCAAGGTCGTTTGTGTGTACCCGATGTTGATCCATTAAGAGTTCGAATGTTAGCAGAGGCTCATAACTCCATATATCGATCTATCCTGGTGCTACCAAGATATACCACACTTTGCAGGAGGTCTATTGGTAGAGTGGTGTGAAAAAAGACATAGCATAGTTTGTGGCTAGGTGTCCTAATTGCCAGGAAATGAAAGTTGACCATTAAAGATCAGAAGGCACGCTTTAGGATATTGCCATCCCCACTTGGAAATGGAAAGCTATTAATATAGATTATTTTATGGGATGTCCTCATCCTAGAAGTTAGCATGACTCTATTTGGGTTATTATAGACTAAATGACTAACACAACCTACTTTTTGCTAGTCAAAACCTCAGATACAATAGAAGAGTATGCAAAGTTGTACGTCCATGAGTTAGTCAGGCTTCATAGGGTTCCTTTATATATTATTTTAGATCGAGATACTCTGTTTACCTCATAATTTTGACAATCTTTTCAGAAGGGACTTGGTATGAAGGTGAAGCTAAGTACTACTTTCCACCCTTAGAAAGATGGCCAGGCAGGGCATAACATCCAAACTATCAAAGACATATTGAGAGTCGATGTGATTAACTTAAAGGGAAATAGGATGATCACCTACCTCTAATTGAGTTTACATATAACAACAGTTACCACTCTATTATTCAGATGGACCTATTCGAGGCTTTATATGGGCATAGATATAGGTCTTTTATAAGGTCTTTTATAGGGTAGTTTGAGGTTGATTCGTAAGAGGTTGAAAACTAGTCAGATCCATCAAAAATCATATGCAGATATTAGGAGGAGAGAACTAATGATTTCTTTAGGTGATTGGGTGTTTCTAAAGGTGTCACCCAGAAAAGGGTGGATGAGGTTTGAGAAAATGAGGAAACCCAATCCCTGGTATGTCAGCCCTTATGAAATCTTGAGGTGCATTCGAGATATTTCTTATGAGCTAGATCTTCTAAAAGAGTTAGCCATAATCCATCCAGTTAGCCACAATCCATCCAGTCTTTCATGTGTCCATGTTGAAGAAATATATTGGAGACCCATCCATAATTGTACTTGTAGAAAGTATTGGGGTGAAGGATATTTTATCCTATAAGGAGGTTTCAATAGAGATCCTTGATTATCAAGTCCAAAGGCTAATAAATAAAGAAATTTCTTTCGTAAAAGTGCTATGGAGGAATCAGTCAGTTAGGGGAGAAACTTGGGAAGCAAAAATAGACATTATGGAAAAATATCAACACCTTTTCCCGTCAAATTCTTCTCCCACGTGAGGTAACAATTCCACACTAGTTTTTGTTTTCATTTATGTTATTTTTTTCCTCTACATGTATGAATTATTGATTTAGATATTGCAAATTCAGCTCTCAGAACTTCATGATGGAATTGTAGGACTTTCTCTTAATTTTCAACTTGATTAGCATTCATTCGGGGGCGAATAATCCCAAGGGGGAGATATTTAACACGTTCAAAATCTATGCATGTCCATTGGGGGTTTAATAGATGTTTGGGGTAAAAGTAAATGAGGTTATTTAATCCATTCAAAGGAGGAAAATGTTTGGGATATGTTAGGGGTCAGAAAAGGATGTCATATATTGAAGAAAGAAGTCAAGCACCACATATAGGGACTTTTATTTTAGACCCCGCGATTCGGAGCTAATTGGGAGGGTAAACTACCTGTACCTTGAGTGGCACAACACGTGGGTTGTTTTAGTATGATGGGAGGCGGCATGGAGCCCCTCCCTGTGTGTTGGGGTGTGTGGCGCACCCAATGCCTCTATGTCTATAACTTTTCAGAATTTTTATCATATAAGTTGAGGTTAGAATCATCCTTTTACCCCATATAACTTCCTCAATTTCTCCTTAAACACCCAAATATTTCCTATTTCACCCTTATACAAATCAAACACATGCCCTTCACTCTCCCAAAGCTCAAGAACAAGTAAAGAGGGGGTTTTTCAATTCTTAAGCTCCTAACTCCAAGAATCCAACTTTTCCAAAGAATTTCTTCAATTTCAAATATAGGTGTTTAGCAAGGGTATCCTTCCATCCTTGTGCCCCAATTTCAATTTTATAAAAAGAGAATTTCTGAAGTTTAAATTCTAGGGTTTATACCTATTTTGTGATTTTTAGTTTACTCCATCCATATCACGTTTCCCTTTACTTTTTATGGTTTAGAACATATGTTTATTAGCTTAAAATATCCTCACATGAATATGCACTATTATGACATGAGTTTCTATGAATTTCCCTAGTTTGGCATAAATCCCATATTTTTGGTGATATAATAGCCTTATGCGTTCAGTTATCCTGAATGATTCATCAATTATGTATCATTGGATTGCAATAGTAACGAAGCATGATTGATTTTAGCATTTTTAGGACTATGGTCATCAACTTGCCTGATTTTAGTATTTTTAGGACTATGGTCATCAACTTGCCTTAAATTGGTTTATGCTTATTTCTCATGATCGGTTTTCTATAATATGAATACTAGTATGATTTTTTGGATTAGTATTGAGAACCAAGCGGACACAAGTCCTAGAAATACGTCCTAGTGTAGGTTTACTTGGCCTTTTGGCCTTTTGGCCTTTTGGCCTTATGTTAATGAATCCATAACAACCATGCCTTTATACTCTTGGAAAAGGTATATTGGGTCCTCCCAATGAGGCATATATACTAGATTCTACTAAGTCATGTCTTTATACCCTGGCAAGGTATATTGGGTCCTCTTAACAGAGTATATACATAAAACTCAACGTTATCTCACGTGGTTCATGTTAGTTTAAAAAACTCCCATAGAATATTTATGTTAGAATTCTAAGTGTAACAACTCACCTACGCTACTATATTATGCTTTACTACTTATGCTTATGATATTTCAGCCTTCAGTCATGCATGTTTTTATCCTACGATATAAATTAGTTTTACTTGTTGTATGCACCCCCATATACTCAGTATATTACGTAAGTACTGATCATATACTCTTTGTTTTTTATATTGTATTATGATGTAGGTTTCGGTGTTTGCTCTAAGCATTACAATTAGCCACGTCATCACTTCCTACCTCTCGTCAGTAGGTAAATTCTTATGTTTTAAGGACTTAGATTATGTTTTCCTTTCAGAAGTTTAGTTTATGTTATTTCAAATTTCATGGTTTTGGGGTCAGTTGGGTCTTATCCCAGTAACTCTTCAATATATTTAGATGCTTTTCTAAACTTGGTAGTTATTTCTAGACATTTCATATATTTCCGATAATGTTTGGTTCTTTGTTTTATGTTGGGATTTCCTTATTCAACCAAATTCATATTGTTAAGTTAAGTTAACGACTCCCGCTCTTGTTTAAGTATGATTATCATGATCCAATGCTAAGAAGGTGTCATGGGTTAGATTTGGGACTACTGTAGTCCTATACACCATGTGACATCTAGGGAGAAATCTTTGGTCATTACAAAAAACCATGTATAAACCCAAGGCATATTTAATAGATAGAATAAGTAGAGGCCGGATCAAACAAGATTGTAATTATCTAGTCACAAAAGAGAATAACACCTGCTGTGCAGCATCAGAAGCCTCTGACTCAAATTTGCCTGGGAAAGTATAACAATTAGCTCTATCATCTATCTGAGAAACCTCTATAGCAAGCTGAGAACCATATCTACTTGCATTATCACCACCTCAACTTCCACCACAACTACCCTGTTGATTACCATTCTCACCCTTTGGATGACCTTTACCATTAATGTCTCTACCTCTACTAGCTACAATTATAGCTCTAGTTTGCTGCTGACTCTAGGAACTGGCCTGACTACCATTAGGATAGTCCCTCTTAAAATGACCCAGATCACCACAAGCATAGCAAGTTCTATCTAGGGTGGGCCTGCTACTAGAAAAATACAAAGCCCATTGGCTTCTCACAACTGAGGGTTGCTGAGTAGTCCCCTACGAACACATTATAGATATTAGTAGAGCTGACTGTGTAAGTCGATCTAGATAAGACTAGAAATCATAACCCCTGGAATAAGAACCATCAAAGTTACCTACATTTCAAGATTTATTTGCTAATACCTTGGCTCGGCCTACTGTTTAACTCCTTCTATCTTCTTTACATAAGCAACAATATTATTAAAGGCCTTTTTGATGGATGTCATATTCATAGCCAAATCTCGCAAGTCAGTATTCAAACTATTCATAAAAGCTAGATCTTATCCTCTTCTTTATCGAGCAACTAAATAACATAACAGGAAAATGCATGGAACTTAGCCTCATAGGTTGCAATGGACATACTACCCTACTAAAGGATCAGAAACTCATCTTTCTTATGATCACTAAGGGTATGTGGTACATACTTCTCAGGGTATGTGGTACATACTTCTTAAAAAATAGAGTATGAAACTGAGTCCATATTAATGGAAGTGAAGATAGAGATCGACCTTTTGTATAAGCCCTCAACTACTGCTTTGTATCAGCCTGTAGTTAGAAGGTTACAAACTCAACACCATGCTAATCCACAATACCCATTTTATGCAACCTCCTATAACAATCAACAATGAACTCAAAACCATCTTTTGAGGCAGAACCCACAAAAGTAGGAGGTTTTATCTTCAGAAACTTGGTTAAAATATCATGTTTAGTCCCTGTCTTGATATAACCTAATACTGGACGAGGAAAAACCTTCGTCTATGAGATCTTATCCATCCTAGGAGCAAATGTAGTAGTAGGTTATACCACTAGAAACTGTTAAGTAGGTGTTTTGGGTGTGGCGCTTGTACCTTCCAGCTTACTCAAAACAGCAAGAACTTGTTGAATCACTTCAAATGACATTGTTAGAGGAACTGCACCTACCAAAACTTGTACTTCCTCCTCATGTTCCAAAACTTCCTAATTCATAACCTCATGATATTGATCTAGAAGTGGGAGAGGTTTCGTAGATCTCTATCAGACTGGATTAATTATAGCTCGAGCTCCACCCCTGGTGGGTGTTACTCTACCTCTCCCTCTTTTCTTACCCATTTCTCTATCTTGAATAGTTGGTTCCACAACAGGAGTTGCTTGTACGAAAGCTACTACTCTGGATCTATTGGATCTTGTATTCACCATCTATGGACAAAAAAGTGAAGAGGTCGGATACTAATTTAAATTGTTAAATACTATTTAGGATCAAGTTATAACATGAAGAAAGAAAGAAAGTGATAAATTTCTAAAGTCCAATAACCTCTCAAAGAAAAGTACAAACAACATCATATTATTTTAAGATTCTACGAGACTCATTTTAGTACAAGATATCAATGAACCTAAGGTTTTAATACCAGCTTCGTCATGATCCAAACCTATCATGAGTGGCATCTACACTACCCTTCTAGCGAGAGAATTATTACCCCAATAACTATCCATTCCACTTACAAATTTTAAATGAAACTAGCAATTCCATTAATAAACCAATCTTTCAAAATGTTTAATAATAATGATAATAATAAATAATTACAAAATATATGAAAAGTCTAAAATACCCCCAAGAATTAAAATTTATTGTACCAAAACATCCAATAACTCCAACACTAGGTTCAACTTAAAAAATAACATAGTAAAGTGTCTATGTTCAAAACAAGTTGACAAGAACTAAAAGTGAAATAACTCATTGTAGCTCATCCTTGAGTCGAAACGAATGACGTACTAAAGTTTAGGTCACGAAGTAGCCATTAAAGATGTTCTGCACTCAACAAAAGAAGAGTACAGGTAATATCAGTATAAAGCCACTATGTACTGATTGGGTCATTAGTCAACCCATAATAATAAACGCATATAAATAACAAACACCTTGTGAAAAAGAACAACCATTAAAAACTTATCTATTTACCTTTACCTTAATTAAACAATGAAGTAACCTTTCATAACAATACCAATGAGTATGTCCAAGTATAAGTCAACACAAATAATTCACCAAGTCAAGACTACATCTAATAACAATAAACCAAGTCAACATACCATGACCAATATACTAAGTTTCCATGCCTTAATTACTATTTAATTAACTTCATAGAAATTATATCGTTTATTTATGCCAACAAACCAGACCACCCAGGAATTCAAATAACAACAATAATGTCAACTAATTCACTCAAGGAACTAAAATATATCAAAAATAATGAGACTCAATTCACTCAAGAACCAAATATATCAATAATAATATAACCAAGTTCACTCAAGAAATCATATATATCAAAAATATCATAACTCAGTTCGCTCAAGGAACCATCAAACTCACTAATACTGCGTACACACATGCTAAGGGTCTTATGGTTGCCTACCCATGAGCTGTAGGAGATGAGCTCAGTTCATGTACCAAATATCCTAGACATCTAGTGTCTGTCACCCTTATCCCAAATCAATGTTATACCAACCTTATAAAAATGTCCCAATTCTTATACTCCCTAAAATTTACCAATTTTGTGATGATAATCTTTACCAGTTCATCACATAATATCAACCTATGTCACACTTGTATAATCATAATATGAGATAACAAGTACAATCACAACTGAGAATCTTTTCACATGAACTCAATTTAGGTGATTAGCAACTTGTAAAATTATCCAATAAGTACCATCACAAATGAGAATAACACAATCACACTTACACATCAAATAAGTCTTTTATACAACCTCATTAAATGTGATTAGACACTTAGAAGATCACTCTACAATTCAGCCTTTTAAGCATGCATGGTAACAAGTACATAAATAGACAGTTAATATGCACACATAAACTAAATTGAGTTTTCAACTACTTTTAACAATCACCTACCTCGATCCAAGTTTGTACTTGCTCTAATGAATCTTAGCCTTGCATTTCTTACAATTTCAGCTTGGTTTTGGTTTAATAAGTACAACACAACACATATTCAACAAATGACCTAATAATATCAAAGATTGTGACCTAATCTCAAAACCTCAAGGCCAAAATCATGATCATTCCCTTGTTTTAGGATTTTTCTACCATCATTTCACCTTAATTCTTCTAAATTCATGTTTATTAAGGTGAATTCAAAGAATGCAACCTTAGTTCATCTATCTTTAACCAAAAGCTAAGGGTTTCACTCCATAATACTAAATTACACCAGAAATTTCACCTAGGTCAGGTCAAGTCCTTCCCCATACTCAAAACCTAGTGATCTTAAGGATATTTCTTTAAAAATCTAGTTAAAAGGGTTGAATTACTTACCTTAACGAAGGATTTTGGTTGAAAATAGGCAGAAATCGCCCAAAATCGCCTCTCCCAACCCTTAAATGTATTTGAATTGAAAAATATATTTTTGCGTTGTTTTTTACACTAAACAACGCTTATCCCGCTGTAACGACATCGCTATAGTGGGATTCCCCCACTATTATAGAATTGACCAACCCAGACTCCCACTATAATGAGAATATTCTCATTATACGGGATAGTGGTAGCATTCTGCTTCTCGCTATAGAGACCTAGAGGAGGCAGAATGTCTGACTACCCCAAAATTTGCCCATTTTACAACACACTTTCAGATATTAACATCTCAAATTATCCCCTTTACAACAAACGCGACACTTGGAGTTCTACTAATCCGATTTACTTTTGAAAGTTTCTGCGGGTTTCTTAATATCTTAGCTATCACAAAATGATTCAAATCACTTAAACATTAACTTATCAATTTTTGAATTATACTAGACTATACCAAACTTGGGTTTCATCCAAGACTAGACTAGCCTGAAATGTCAAACTCTTTTTTCTGGGAGAATCTTAACCTGGATTTTGGCATGATAAATTAGACCATAACAACGGAACGGATCGTTGCACAATTCTTCTTATATTAATTAATGAAGACAATATAGATCAAAATTCATATAATTTGACTCTCAAAAATCAACCTATTTTAGGAAGGAAGAAGTACAAAATAATAAAAGATATCATTTTCTGAACAAAAAGAAAAGGTTTATCAAATAAATTTAAAGGGAGAGAAGTAGAACAATATTTTAGAACAATTATTGCTCCCAACCCGGCCCCAAAATAGCGCTTTGTTAGATGCGCACCATCATTAAGATGCATTTGACCAGAACATGACTATTGTAGTAAAGGATGAACTTAATAGGGTCAATCATGTATTTGCAATTTTGCATATGGCCTCCTTTTGGACTTTCTTCAACACATTAAAACAATAAAGTTTAATTAAACTGGGAAGTCGAGAAAGAATATTAAGGAACAAAAGAATGTCCCCTCATATTTTGCTTCATTATTACTCAATGCCTAGATCTCTTTTTCACTAGGATTCTTTACACAATAGTATAATCCACAAAGCGGGGTGATGTATTTTTTTAAATCCTTCTCTTTTGAGTATATAGAATGTGTCCTATGCTTAAGGCTAAAATACAAAAGTCAAACGCATTAAGCAACCATACACGTCTATCAAACTCCCATTTATGGTTCGTTACGCTAAATTCTCACGAATCCCAAATCCACCTAATCCTTTTTTCTTTACTATTAATCTGAAAAAAGAATACATCCACGGGAATGAAGGAAATCTACGTTATCTATAGGACTGCGGATCTGGCTACTCTCCATTTCAATTACATGTTATAGTTTAAAATTAATTTTACCAAGTTCTTGTTTGGAGAAGGCACATGTCATAGTTTAAAATTAATGGTTGAAATTTAATTAGTTAAATTAAAGTTCTAACCATAGTTATCTACTTCCATATATTTCTTGCTTAAATATTTTTAACAATCTATTATATCTTTCTTAAATATATTAAACTATTTTCTTTTTATCCTTGAACAATTTTCTGCTGAGTTTACTTTTTTTTTTTTTACTAATGCTTGTCATTTTTCTTAAGTAAGTTTTTCAAATGAAAAAATAAAGATTGTGTGTGAAGTTTTTTTAATTTATTTATTTTATGTGAAAAATAAATTCATGATACGTGTGCCGAATCAAATATAAAGATTGTGCAAATAAATTCATTATATTTTCTTTATACTTTTTTTTTGCTAATGCTTGCCATTTTTCTTAAGTAATGCTTTTCAAATAAAAAAATAAATATTGTGGCTTGAAGTTTTCTTAATTTTATTTTTTATGTGTCAAATAAATTCATTATACGTGTGACGAATCAAATATAAAGATTGTGCAAATAAATTCAGTATATTTTATTTATACTTTTTTTTTGGCTAATGCATGCCATTTTTCTTAAGTAATTTTTTTCAAATAAAAAAATAAAGATTGTGGCTTGAATTTTTCTTAATTTTTTTAATGTGCCAAATAAATTCATTATACGTGTGCCGAATCAAATATAAAGATTGTGCAAATAAATTCATTATATTTTCTTAATACTTTTTGCTTTTGGCTAATGCATGGCATTTTTCTTAAGTAATGTTTTTCAAATAAAAAAATAAAGATTGTGGCTTGAAGTTTTCCTAATTTTATTTTTTTTATGTGTCAAATAAATTCATTATACGTGTGCCGAATCAAATATAAAGTTGTGCAAATAAATCCATTATATTTTCTTAATACTTTTCCTTTTTTTTGCTAATGCTTGCCATTTTTCTTATGTAATGTTTTTCAAATAAGAAAAAATAAAGATTGTGGCTTGAATCTTTTCTAATTTTGTTTTCTTTATGTGCCAAATAAATCCATTATACGTGTGTCGAATCAAATATAAAGATTGCACAAATAAATTCATTATATTTTCTTTATACTTTTCCTTTTTTACTAATGCTTACCATTTTCTTATGTGATGTTTTTCAAATAAAAAAATAAAGATTGTGGCTTGAAGTTTTTCTAATTTATTTTCTTTATGTGCAAAATAAATTCATTATATTTTCTTTATGTAGATCTTTTGAATTTTCAACTAGAAAAATTAAAATTTTAACTAAATTATGAATTTAAAAAAAAAATTAAGAAAAATTTTTAATATATATTTGTGGCAGTAAAGATTTCATTTTTAAAATATTTAGTAAAAGATATAATGGATATTTAAGGAAGAAATATAACTAAATAAATAAAACTAGATAACTATGGATAGAACTTTGATTTAACTAATTAAATCTCAACCATTAATTTTAAACTATAACATGTGTCTTCAATTCAAACAAGAATTTGGGAAAATTGGAGAGAAGGGAAATGGAGAGGAGTCGGATATAGGACTACGTTCACTTTCACTGATTACTTGATTAGTATTTCTTTTTAGTTTTTATTTCAAATACAAAAATAAAAAATAAAAAAAACTACTATGGATAGTGCTAAATGGCCACAAAAATTTAGTTCAAATTTGACCACAATAATAAAAAGACTATATTACCCTTTTCTTTTAAATAAACAAAGTTCAATAAATTTAATATATTCAATAAATTTCTTGCAGTTCCAAGTAGAGATTAACTACTCAGTTTACTTTTGATTTTTCCTATTTACTACCCTAATGTCTCGTTCTTTTGCAGTGTTATTGTTCAAATTGGAATATATCTGGTAGAAAAACAAATACATATTTTTTCTTTTAAAAACATAATACATACGTATATGAAAACCTATTATTTTTTCTTTAATATTTTAATAATGATTTTATTCAAGAACCAAAGTTTCATAAGTAACATAAGTAATAATCGTGAATTGTGTTAAATTATTCAAGAACCAAAAGTTCATATGGCAATTAAATCTAATTGACCATACAATTCTTTCATCTTTATGTTATGTCGATTCGATAAATTA